>NC_142203.1:74294278-74544278 GCF_049639895.1 Pseudopodoces humilis | reverse complement strand
TACCCCACTACAGCCAGAGAAGAGTTTCAGCCCCCTTCAGAGCAGAGCACAGCCCCCCTGCACTCCACAAGTCTGGATTGACTCCAACCAGCTGGGAATGCAGCCCTTGTTCATATCTGGGCAATGCTAAACCCCCTCTTTACTGTGAGTAAGGAGGAAACTAATTTCAGAGAGGTTAAAATTTTACAAAGTTTGTGTACTCAGGAATAGTTTGTGAGGGGTTATATGTCTGATAGGAGATAAGGGCTCATGTACCTTGCTTTCCTAGCGTGAGAAAAAGGTCTTAACCTCCTACCTCCCCTCTCCAAAACAAAATAAAACCCAAAACTACTGACCGACCCGGAAAAGTTCAGTACACTTCCTCAGATGCTTTGAGATTAGCAGAAATGCCAGGCAAGCAGGAGATGGAGAATTCCAGATCTGGGTCAGCTGCAGCTAGGGAGGCTTTTCATGGCTTGTTGAGAGGATCATTAGTATTGAGGGACATGTCTTTCTTCCAGTCCCTTGTGTATAGCAAAAACCTTTCACAACAGGATGAACACACATGAGAGATGCCAGCACAGTGCCACACTTTGTGATCGCTTAAACCATTCCAGCTGCACTTAAATTATTTTTGAGAACTCAGAAGTATCATTATGACAAGACCTTCTTTGAATTCCTATTTCAATTTCCCGGTTTGTTAAGGCTACACATTAATCAGCTAGATGGGAGCACTTGATGATCTAATAGCTGTTTCTGGAGATAAACGCAAGACACACTTCAAAGTTCTGCAAAAGATGGGAAAGCTGAAACAAAACCCTGTATCTCCCCAAATGTAAGGTAACTTTTCTCCTTTTTTTTTCTTTTTTTCTTTTTCTTTTAATCTATAAACCTTCAAGTGACCTTCCCAAAGATAGAGATACAGAGTCAGAAGCTTCACATAAATGCAAATAGAACTGCAGAAATGCAAAACACAAACAAAAAAGAATTACAATGATATAAACTTTTACAGGATATTATTTCTTTTGCTCTTTCACACCACAATGCACATAAGGAGCAAGGATTAGGGAACAAGTTTACTTAAGCAGTCAGGGAAAACACATAAAAGCAAGAAACCAAACATCAGGAGGAAAGCTTGGGAATAAAAGTGAACCTCCTCAGCCTTGAGCAGTACCAGGAAGTATGAGTCAGCTGGATTTTTTCCTTTTACCACAGAGGGGGATAAGATAATTGTCCCAGAGAGATGCAATGAGGCTGGAGCCATGAAGAATGGGAAGGGAGAAGAGAGGCAAATGAGGGAGATGTTACAGGTGAAGGGGTGCTTTTTGGAGAGGAAAGCTGGGTTGGTGACTGTAGATACAACCAATTGATCCTTAAGCTACCTCTGGAGTGTAATTATGTAACAGAAAGAACAGTCCTAAAGGAGAGGGAAGAAGCAGAAATCCCTCAATGAGGGGAAAACACAGATGCTGGAAACAAGAATCTTCTGTAATGCATTTTAAATCCTACAAAAATAGGGCATCCTAGAGCCTGCCAGTATAAAACTCACCAGTAGTTAGGTGGAAATGTGAGATTAAATATGAAATGGTGGTTCAGTGGATCTATTCACTATTTCTAAGATTCCTGATACTGTGAGTTGTTGTCTCTCTGACTGACTGACTCTCCCAGGAGCTTACACTGCAGTAAAGTTGTCTTGCACTTGATGATTTGCTATAATTTAATTTTACAGAGATGTAAATGGGCACAGCAGTATCAGAACGTGATAAAAGGATTATCATCTGGAAAAGCTCACACTAGTGACAAGGGAAGTGGACAGGATAGAAAACAAGGAAATGTACAATGGAGTTGTGATAAGATTATTTGATCATGTATAAACCCAAACTGAATAAGGAATTATTCTTTAGGGAAAGAAGCACGGAGCAACAGAACATATTGTTCATTTAAAGTCCATAACTTTTCCCCCCCAAGATCTGCTTTGTAAGATTACATCTTTCTGTTCCATAATGATGGTAATTTGCTCATTACCACATGAGGAAATTGGTGATGAAGTACAGCCTTAAGTAGGCATGGCTATAATTTAAACAAATACAGTATCAAGGAAAGGTATTAACATACATAACAGCTTTGTAACATTCAAGTTTTGAGCACTTGCACTATGCAAAGAAGGAACTAGGAAAAAAGGCTTAAATTTGTCATATGATTTCCTGTCAGCTTTGAGTATCTACTGACTTAGCAGAGGTATGGCCAGTAGTTTGTCATTTCCGCAAAAGTTACAGTGAGTGACATTTCTATTAGAGATGCAGACATGGTGAGCTATACCACATCTCCAGTGACAAACTGTCTGCTGAGAAGAGAAATCATGTGGTTGTCATGCATATCTGATCCTGTAATTACACATGTACATTTAGACACCGTTGAAAGAAGGGGCTTCTCTGAGAGAGAATACTTCCAGCAGGACTGCACTTGCAAACCTCAGTCCATTTTAGGGTATGAAGACAAATCTTAAAAGATTTGTTGGCAGAATGGTCTGGTATTCTTAGATAGGGAAATTAAAAATAGAGACAGAAAGGAAATTAAGTCAAAGAGCAGCTTGTTTAGAAGAGAGAATAAAGAAAAGGCCAACATCCTTTGAATGTGGCCGCAGGTCTGAAGTGGATTAGCACATTGGGGCAACTGAGAAGTTTGCAAATTTGACTTTCAGCTGGCTTATTTTTGGCTATGGCAGACTTTGAATTTTCACCTACCTTGAAATTTATTGTCAGCCTAAGAGCACCTGTCACCTTTGAAAATCAACCTGTCTTTATTCCCTTCTTCCCTTCAAGACTCTGCACACAAATTTAACTTACATCAGGTAAGTTAACTGACTGCAGAGTGCAGACATATAGCAAACTTAAATGCAAGCTGTAAACCTCTTCTGATCCTTTTGCTATAGTGAACAAAAGAATCAGAACTTTCATCTCACCTGTAAGTTTTATACACAAAATATTCATTGTTTATTGCACATCAGCGAAGATCTAGGTCATAAATACTGGTATGGAGGGACAGAGAAGGAAGAATAAATTTCAGCAGAGCTGTGTTCCGTAGTTCCACATTTTCTGGAAAAGCTTTCATTGAACACCATCATCCTCATGAGTTGTGATGGTCACTCTTCCAGCATGTGACAAAAAAAAAGCAGACTCATTCCAGCATCTGATGTAAGGACTGTGTAAAGAGATATGAACAAGACCTTGCTATCACCCCCCCTGACTGATGAGAAGGAAAACATTTTTACACCATTTTTGAAAAGTGCTGCATGCTGCTTTTACAGAGCTTTGGAGTGAAAAACTGCTGAGGCAGTCACCACATTTACACATTGGGAAAATGAGACATGGAGAAATGTCTAAATGTCTGCTGGAATAGAAAGAGAGGGAGTCTTTCTTCCTGAGCTTACACTTGCCTGGGATTCCTCAGAGTCCATCCCAAACATCATGACTTTAGAACTTGTCTATGTGAAAAGAATGCTCAAATCCTTCCTGGTCTCTTTGATGCTTTCCAGGAAATCATAGGAACTCCAGGTGCCACATTGTCATCAGCAAGAGTTCAGTCCTCAATTCTTGTCTGTAAAGCCCACTGTCTCCTCTCTGATCTGTTCTACCAAGGAGCCAAGGGTACCAAGCCATGACAAATTGCAGGATGAGCTCCAGAGAGCAGAAGACTTTGGGGAGAGTTTTCAGAGCAATCCTTCAGGATTAGTGCATTTGTGCTACTCTGAACTACTGGAGTGACATGACCTTGATCTTGTCCAAATCCACCACAGTCTGTAGCTGCAGATAAAGATGGAGCAAAAGAAGCTGAGTGAGATGAATCACACTGGCCGAGGTTAGAAAACTCGCCCTGGGATGCTCCACGTGTTGGGACCAGCTGAGGGCAGAGAAAAGAAACAAAACACACACACACACACACACAGATGTTTGGGCTGACTGCATGGAAGATGCTGAGATGCTGGTGAAGGGTCTAGGAGGGCAGACCTTCTTGCTCTCTCGGACAGTGTGGCAGGAGGCTGTAGCCAGGTGGGGGTGGGTCAATTCTGCCAGGTAACAAGTGGATACAGCCTCAAGTTATGGCAGGGAATTTTAAGGGTATTAGGAGAAATTTCTTGTCAAGCCCTGGAAAAGGCTGTCCAGGGCACTCTTGGAGTCACCATCCCTGGAAGTGTTCAAAAAGCAGGTGGGTTTGGCATGTGGGGACATGGTTTAGTGGTGAGCATTGTGGTGCTGGGCTAATGGTTCTAAATTATTCTAAATGATTCTGTGATTCTTTCCCACACTTTTCTTGGCCAAATGTGGTTCCTGTGAAAGAGCTTGGGAACAAGATTCCAGGAAGCAGAAGTCACAGGCTTTTCAAGTTTCTGGAGTACCACCAGGCAGAGTGGCAGCTCAGAAATGGATGACACTGGCTCTCCTTTGCCTCCTGTGAACCAAACTCCTTTATTCCATATGAAACAAATACTTTTTGTGGGATCAGCCAGCAGGGCAAGGAGATATTAAATACCTTCTCCTGCTTCCCAACAACACCAGACCAACAAGAAGAGATCATCTCAAAGTCACTCCTCCTGCAAGGAAAATATTTCATGCATCTCTCATTGCTCATCCCTTTTTCTTTTTTTTTTTTTCCTTGTTAAAATTCTGCTATTTGAAGAAGAAGAGCCTGCATTAAACAATTTGTTCTGTTCTTACCCTGGCAGAGTTTTATTTACCTATCTTGCTGTTTTCCAAGCAAGTTTTCTGGCTGGCCTGTGCTTAAAGGTGTGTCACACCCCTTAATATAAGCCTTACAGCTAGGTAGTAGACAAAATGTAAGAAAACAAAGTTATTGCATGTCTGACAGTGATCAGCTCCATCCTGACTCACCTTCCCTTGCAATTTTGCTTTCATCACCAAATCCTCTGTTGAAATATGAACCCTAAGGACTCAGAACCTCTCAGTGTAACAGAAAAACAGTGTATTTTTCTTGGAGCCAGCCATGTGGGACCATTCTGGTGTTTCACTTGGTGATTTTTCAGCTGAAAATATTAGGTAAAAAGGTGTCAGTGTACTTAGGATGTGATGATGCCTTCCATAAATAATTTTCAAGAACTTTTTTAATCTTTTCCAAGAAAATTATTTTTTTCAAAGTTTAAACAAACAAACAAACATTTTCTTTTCCATCTAAACTGTCAACATGAATGTTATTTCCTTATAAGACACTGATACAGATGAAATGTCTAGTGATTGAATAGGCTTTGCTAGAACAAGGTGATGAGCTAAATTTCCTCAGCTGCCTGCAGTTCTGTGGAAAAGTTTAATTTCATTTTGCTTTTCTTAAAGTCATAGAACAGTTTGGGTTGGAAGGGGTCCTAAATACCATCCAGTTTCATCCCTCCTTCCACAAAACAGGAACACCTTCCACAAATCCAGGTTTCTACAAGCCCCATCCAGCCTAGCCTTTTTCAGAAAAATATCTCTTTTGCTTTTACCTCTGCATTTAGCCTTCCATAGTACCAGCACAACACATATGCACAAACAGATGATTCCAAGGAACAAAACCTTTAGGACTTTTCCTGTCCTAAAATGAAGAGCTTAATGACAGTTTTTAACCAAAGACCTATTGAGATTTAAATGTGTCTATCCACATTTTGCTGAATTTTTCTGGTATCTACCCCAGCTGCACGGCTGGGAGTCTGGCACCAGCAGGGTTTTATTTTCTGCTCAGTTTCCAGCAAAATTCTTCTCTTGACTATTTTAACAGTTCTGTCTTCAGGGAATGCCGTATTGTTTTTGACTCTGAGGAAGGATGGGCAGTTTACAGCAGAGAGCCCCAGGGGACATGTGTCTGGCACCTTTGCTGTATCACAGGCACTGGTTATGTGGATGCTAATATGAAGGGCAGCTTCCCTCTGCCTGCATCTCCTCTCTCTGAAAGAGCAGACATGCAGCTGTCATCATTAAGCTGCAGAAGAGCTATCAATTAGAGCAACTCATGAAATGTGAAGCAGCACCTCAAAGAAAGCTAGAACAAGCACATTTCTTCCTATTTGCCATTCTGTTTCCACGTCTGCTAACTACAGAGGCTACTGAGGAAAACAGAAACATAACTGTCTCCTCACTTCAAGTGAGATCATTCAGTTCAGTAGGCAAAGAAAATAAGCAGCTGAGAGAGCACTGAAGTGGAGGTGTGTTTTTCCTTTGGAACTGCTGTTAAATGTGTATGCTGTGAAAAATGCTTATTTACTGCCTTTGGAATAGCTCTTGCACTCAGAATGAATTTATTGTGTTGCTCTCACAGTCCTCAGAGAACAGCAGGGAGTACATACATGTGTCACACAAAACTCTTTGAGCAGCCTCTTGAGATTCAGGCCTTCTTTAACAGCTCCTCTCCGTCTCTTGGGTGCAGGAGAACACATACCACCACCTTCCTCTCCCTGAAGTCTGTAAATTTAGTGAATTAAGAAAAGCTCTTAAAAAAAACCCCAAAAACAAAACAAAAAACAAACCCCACATATATCTTCCTAGATATACAGTAGAACAGTAGATAACAGACAGTGGCTTCAGCCAGTAGTGTAAGATAGAACAATTCATGCAGGGCTTTCACAAAGCTGCATCCTCCCATCCACCTCCCTCAAAGTTTCTTTTGCTTTAAGTGCTTTCCAAACATCTTTGCTGGTACTTTCTGCTCTAGCCTTCACCTTTGTGGGGACCACCAGGACACACCACAAACACTGTGGTAAATTAAACCCATGGAACTATAGGGCCATAAGTCATGCAGTCATAACTGGGGTGCAACAGGGAATCAGGGATGTGCCTTAGAGAACACCAAAAACGCTTTACCATCAACTCTCTGCCTGGGTCTCCAGCTTATCTTTGAGCAGGTGAGACAAGGGACTAGTTTGAGACGACTTGGGACAAGCTGGTTGACTGATTTCTTACCCTTTACAACAAAGTATTTGACTAATTGGTGCAGCAGCTCTCCAAGTGGGGACTTTAGATGATCCTGGAGATACCCCAGCTCAAAGAGTCCCTGCTGTGCCCTGGCAATTAACAAACACTACTTGTATGCAGCTTGACATAAATAAGACACTTGTGAGTTGTCAATAGACTCTGCCCCTACAGATACAGAAATTGTCACACAGTGCAGTATTTTGCACTCAGTTTGGAGTCACAATGTACACATTTTCAACAATTCAACAGCAATGGGTCTGGTGTGATCATTGGCTGGCTGGGTATAAGGGCTGAGGAGAGCAGCAATCTCAGTGCTCATCAGGGTCATCATTCCTCTAACTGCTAGTGTCACTCTTAAACACATAGTTTTCCCCTTTTTCTTTTAGAGGGTGGCATGCCACCAAACATCTTTATCCAACATCAGGTCTCTTTATCCAACATTATCTTGAAGACTGCAAGAACTACTTTTTGTGTAATGCTTTAGAAAGTAGGAAAGAAATCTGAAGAACTTCAGCCCTTAAGACTCAAGCTATTTGCAAGGTCCTGTGGAATTATGCATGAATTGCCTGAAGCATCTTGTATGTTTAAGAAGTTCTGTATTATCTCATGGAAAACTCAAGCACATACACATGTGTGGATATGTCTGTGTGTGTGAGCTGAGAATGAGATATTAATGAAATATATGAGAGGAAGGGGATTCTTTTTCCTAAAAAATAAGGCTCTGCATTTGCTCAGTGTAGTGCTATTCCAGCTCAGAACAAGTTCCAGAAGATGAATTCACAAAAACCTTTTTTTTTCCCCTTGGCCTGGAACCTTTCAAGAGTGTTTGGGAAATGCCATGAAAGAATTTGCATGCATGGAGCTCTCCAAAAAGTGAAAAATGATGCTTCGCACTCCCATGTGAAGAAACCTGACAATATCTGTTCTAGGAGAGATGGAATATGTAACACATACGTTCCTGCAGGAGAGGAAATTCATTTTACTTAATGGAGACCTCAAAAATCAGGTGCCAAAGACATTAATCAGCTAACTATCTTTCCATGGTGTTGGTTTTACCCACCAGTCTGTGCTCCTTAATGATTCCATTTCGTGTGTGTAACATTTAACAGCCAGGACAGTATCAGAACTCAAGTAAGAAAACTGCTGCCAAGAGAAGGTGCTGGATCCTGCCATTAAATCAAAGCATTGGTCCCCTTCCTATTACCCAGAGGATGATAAAGGATCCTCTTTTTTTGACAGGGAAATATATGTAGGATAAATAAACTGTCAGGACTGACTTTCTTGCTTTCATGGCTTGTGGTAATATATGGAAGCAAGATGGAATTGAATGGAAATGTGGCTGAGACACGACACTCTGCTTCTATGTCAGTCAAAGGTAATGTACGATGTAACATCCTTATGAAAATATCACAGAGTTTAAGATGAATGGGGAATAATTCGAGCATCAGAACCCATGAATTCAAACTGAATTTTTTTTTTTTTCTCTCCTGTCCACTGGGTTAAGTAATGCATAATACTGAATGCATCCCTTCCTAGACACCAGAAAATCCACAAAATCCCCTTGAGTGAGCAAAGGCCTCTTTGCTATGTTTGCTTTAAAATATTTCTGATTTTACCTTTCTTTTTAAAATATTTTTTTTGGCTCTGACTATTTAATTTGTTGTTTTATTTTTTCCTCTTTTTGGGGGAATGTTAATTCAGTGCTTTCCACCACTCAGCTGATTCTTGCCAAGGTTGCTGTGAGGACCTTATAGCTCAGCATCGCTGGTCTGTCAGATCTGCAGCTGATGAATGGATCCAGCACTTATTAAGTGGGACTGACAGGCACAAGGATCATTCAAGCCTCATTTCCTGAAGAAACCAGGCTAAAAATTGCTCAGTAATTATCCTTAATTGTCCAGGATGTATCTCCACTATTCAGTGAGGAACATTTAATTTGATATTTATGTTTTGGTGCTTTTTTACCTACAAAAATAAAGCCACCTTTTATCCCCACCTCATATCTTCCCAGTGGTTCCTCAAAAAAACCTCCTTAGACAGCCATCTTTGGCATTTCTCTATTCATATTCCTTGAACGCGAATACTTAGGTTTCTTTTAAAAGCAATACAATCTTGAACAACAAGAAAATAAGTCTTAATTCAGATAACTGTCAGCCTATGGCAATACCATAGCAATTTCCTCAGGCAGTGGAAATAACTGAGTAACTGAGCCTTCAAAAACCCAAGTGAGAATGGACTTCAATTCCCAAAGCCAGGAGAACCTGGACATGGAACTGACTTTATCAATCATTAAGCAATCTGAAACCATCCACCTGAAAGTCTTGAGTGTCTCATTCTGTTTAACTAGGCCATGAAAAACAAAGATTCTCACACATTAACAGCTCAGATTTTCTGGGATGTAAAGCAGCAAGCACATCTCTGTTTTTAGGAATTGTTGTCTGAATAAGTCAGGCAATCATAGAGTCACAAAATCGTTTGGGTTGGAAGGGATCTTAAAAACCATCTCTTTCCACCCCCTGGCATGGGCAGGGACAACTTCCACTGTCCCAGGCTGCTCCAAGCCCTGTCCAGCCTGGCCTTGGACACTGCAGGGATCCAGGGGCAGCCCCAGCTGCTCTGGGCACCCTGTGCCAGGGCCTGCCCACCCTCCCAGCCAGCAATTCCTTCCCAATATCCCAGCTGGGCCTGCCCTCTGGCACTGGGAAGCCATTGCCTGTGTGCTGTCCCTGCAGGCCTTGTCCCCAGTCCCTCTCCTTTGGGCCCCTTTGGATGTGGAAGAGGAAGATGCTCAAAGGTCTCCTCAGAACCTTCTCATTCTGAGGATGAACAAGCGAATATAATACTGAATGTAACCATATTTAGATGTCCAGTTCCCACTGAGAGTCAGTCCCAGCCTCCAGTGACTGCCAGTCATGGATTGCAGGATCGGTTGCAAAATTTCTGGGTATATTTGTACATGTGAATGTACTCAAATTACCATTTATGAGGTGGAATTCAGTTGCAGCTAAGCAGTTAACATCAGCTGCATATTTCTGTGTATTTCAAGTGTTTTTTTTATTTTTTATAAAGTTAAAAAATACAAAACAAATAAACACAATACCAACAAGAACAAGGTCTTGTAATTTCAAGGCCTAAGCCACAGGACTTCATTGAGAATTCTGCTTAAAATTTGATGAAGAACAGAATGAAATCTCCCAGTTCTGTCATTTCTGTTTAAATTGGAGATGGCCACACATCCAGTGACGGGGAGGAGCAGGAAAGAGGGATGGTTCTGTGGATGAAAGGGAAGACACGATCCTTCAGTGGGAAGCACTGCTGCATGACACCTCAGCTCTGTAAAATGGGTTTCAAATGTGATCTTTGGGATAAACTGTGATCTTTCTTTAAATTTAGTCCAACTTTTCACAGCTACTGACACATAAATATTTCATGCTACAAAGAGATTGACATTACATGGCTTGATTGCACTGTAAATAGGACCCTAATAGTGGTTTCCTGATATTCTGGCAAGCAAACTTAAAGAACTCTAAAGAGTTATTTCCTTGGGGAAATGTGAGGGGAAACAGAGAGGTTAAAAATATTTACTGGTGAATAAAGAGAGATCAGAACAGTGTCTTCCAAAGGGGTGGTGCAACAGCACTTCACTGGAGTCAAACAGAAATAACCAGGACTGCAAAGACCATATGGGAAAGATTTAGAGAAAAAAAATAAAATATATATATATATATATATATATATATATATATATATATATATATATATATATATACACTCTTTTGGTTTTACAAAGGAGAATACGCGGCAGGGATTTAATGGGGTGAAATAGCAAGGAATTAGAGAGAAATTTCTTTTTGTGAGCTCCTGTTTCAGTTGTTCAGTTTGTTACAAGGCCAGTGTTTCCAGGAGAGGATTCCCAGCTTTGAAAAAAATATATTTAGTCATATTCTCTGGATTTCAGCCTAGCTCAAAGGAAGAAAAAGTGCTGAATACAGAAGAGAAATACATATTTTAAATGCAATTTTACCATTTCTGTATTTCTTTATTTCTAAAAAGATAAGAGTCCAACAAGTAACCTATTATTTTCTTTGAGAGACTTGGCTTATGACATTTTCAAATAACTCAAAATTTTCAACATCTGTGTCTAATTAAGTAGCATTTTTCTACTAGGAACAACGATTACAGTGTCTGAAAGTGCTGTTATGTAGATATGATTCATATCTCCCTCCTAAGAAGCTTGTCTTATGTCCTGAAATTCGAGATCTGTAAATCCTTTAGCTAAACATTTATATCTGCGAGGATTGTGCAGGTGCTTAACTTTGCAATGTTTTGCTGAGGTTGATCTGTAAATGCATAACAGACGTCTAAGTGTTCTGCAAGCCTGGGAACTTTTCTGTCAAGGCTTTTCCAGTTTCAGGTAATGTATGGAGTTCTGTCTCCTGTGCCATACATTTTACACTAAAAAAAAAAAGCCTCATGTGAAAAATTACCTTCCTGCACTGACTGCCAACCACTTTCCTCAAATTATAAAATAAGCAAAGAAAGATGTCTGATTGAAAACAACAAAAAGTAAAGGAAAATTGTTTAGGTTTTAATTTTAGGTGAGCATTAACGTCTCTTGGTCTGACTTTTGTAGTTTTTGTTACTTAATAAAAAGTCCATTTTCCTATGCTTTACATACATATACACATATATACATTTTTTATGTCTATATATATATATGTAATTTTTATGTATATGTGTATATATATACATTTTCTATGTATGTACATTTTTTATGTATATACATGTGTATATATTTATATATGTATATGAATGTATTTCCTATATTTTCCTATATCATCACAGAATCATAGAATAAGCTGAATTGAACCAAAAGAATCATTAAGTCCAACTCAAGAACATTGTCCAGAAAATTTTGAACTCCATCAGGTTTGGTGCTGTGCCCATTCCCTGTGGAGCCTGTTCCAGTGCCCAGCCACCCTCAGGGGGAGGAACCTCTCCCTGATATCCAGCCTAAAGCTCCCCTGGCTCAGCTTCAGGCCATTCTCTGGGGTCTGTCCCTGTCACCCAGAGCACAGATCAGGGCTGACCCTGCTCTTCCCCCACAAGGAAGCTGTGGCTGCACTGAGCTCTCCCCTCAGTCTCCTCCAGCTGAGCAGACCCAGTGCCCTCAGCCACTCCTCTCACGGCTTCCCCTCACGGACCTTCACCATCCTTGGCCTCCTCTGCACCCTGTCTAATAGTCTGAGATCTCTCTTATATTGGGACACCCAAACTGCTCCCAGTATTCGAGGTGGGGACGCCCCAGCCCAGAGCAGAGCGGGACAATCCCCTCCCTTGCCCGGCTGGCCATGCTGTGCCTGCTGCCCCCAGGACAGGGATGTCCCTCCTGGCTGCCAGGGCACTGCTGACCCAAGTTCAACTTGCCACTGAGCAGGAGCCCCAGGTTCCTTTCCATGGCACTGCTGGCCAGCACCTCATTCCCCAGTCTGTCAGTACAGACAGGGCTGCCCCATCCCAGGTGCAGAACCTGGCAATTTCCCTTATTGAACCTCAGTTGATGATATTCCACCTCTGATTTGTTCAGGTCTCTCTGCAGGGTCTCTCTGTCCTCCACAGAGCCAACAACTCCTCCTAGATTTGTATCATCTGCCAACTTGCTCAGTATCCCTCCCATTCCTGCCTCCAAATCATAAATGAAGATGTTGAAGAGCACAGGGCCACGGATGGAGCCCTATGGAATCCCATTAATGACAGGTCACCAGACAAAAACCACCCCATTAGCTTTCAACCCAGGCTGTTCAGTGATTCCATGACTCTGTATTTCTGTGATTCTGTGATATTATGCATTGTGGAAAACAGTATCAACAGCATACTGTGTGTTCTGTTTATTTCTGCACACAGTTTTCTGAGGTATTTATCTGGAAATTAAGTTGAACTCTTTCCTGACAATTCAGTGCTGCTTGCCAGATTTTTGGTGGTGAAATGATACATGACAGTCCCGTGTCCTTCCCTCACCTAAATCAGTGCATAATCACAGTGTACAACCTTGGAAAAGACACTGTTGTGCTTTAAATGCATATCCATACCATTTTAATTAAAAAGAAAGTCAAGTAAGTTATTAGAGTGGTTTGGTACAGTGGTTTAGTGTAGTGCACTGAAATGATTAAAAACAAAAAGGTAAAAGGCAATTATCTTATTGAAATATACAAAGCCACTGTTAATATAGCCAAGAGCCTTTTATTTAGCTAGTAGAGCTGAGTGGGGCTTTGTGCACCATTTTTTATCCTGTTTTAGCACATGATAAAGATTATGGCATAGACCTCCAAGTCTGTTGACATTTATCAAGTATTTCCTCCCTCATTTTGGAGGAGAGAGGCTTGATGGAGAGACGTGGAAGAAGCTGTATTCCCTCACACCTGCATATCTACCAATGCCATATCAGCCAACCAACACAGGCACAGGCCTTGAACTGAGCAGAGGTTCACTGATAAGAAACTGCTCTTTCCTTAACTGTGTCCTATGTCCTGATGATTTTCCCTGGACACTTGGTGGAAAATGCAAAAGCAAAGCTCTTGCTGTTTCTCAGTGAGATGCTTACTTTAAAAGTTGATTTAGGGAAGTATAACTCTGAGCAGCACATTAAAATTGGAGAAAAATAATAATATTTAGCATTGCTGAACAAGAATTGCCATACATCCTCTCTATATGTCTTAATATGACCAAGGACCAAGTGCATTTTTTCTGCACCGAAAGCATTTGTTATTAGCGTGGCATTACCTCGCAGAATAAAAATTGGTGTCTGGCTTTTATTGGCCTAAGCTAGTGTTAGTTCCCATTCATTGATTTACAGATGGGTTAATCACTTTGAGTTGTCTAAAAACACATGAGCTCTTGACATGGGTGTGTGACAATGCTGGGTGCACAAAAGTGTTTATGCAGTAATGGAATCAATTGCAGTCTGACTAATTTCACAAAACTTCTATGGGACATATTAAAAAATCATAATACGAAATAAAAGATGCATCGAAATATTTTGATATAAGGAGATTGGTACTCTGGGAACCTGTGAGAATTTGGGATCTTCTCAGCAGACAGAATTTCCTGTCCCTTGAGCGTGAAGGGATGAATTAGTGGGTGAGTTTGAATTTGAGGTGGGGTTTTTCTGGTCAAATATTTAAACACTATCAAAATACCATTTTTGGACACTTAAAAAAAATATTTGGAATTTTACTAACCTATATTTTTATGCTGAAATTTGAATACATTTGTATAATATAAGACAAAGTAAAATTTTTAAGGTCTTAAAATTCTTCACTTGGGGTGAATGGATGTATTTTTCACTTAATTTTGCAAATGTATTTAAGGTTTTGAGTTTTAATCTCTCACTGGAATGAAAATGGTGAAGCAAATAGCATTCATGCAGTTTCTCACCGCCTCTGTGCATGACACATTATTGAAGAATAATTCACCTGAAGTATTTTCCTTTGTGCGAAACAACGGTATTTAGTTTTGTTTTTCATGAAAGGTTTTCTCTTGAATGGCTTTTCCCCCCCTCTGGTGTACATTATTTTGCTGCTTTTTCCCTCAAGTGTGGTGGAAAACAAACACATTCTCTTCCAGGACTTTCAGGCAGGCATGCACTCTGAGTGAACTCAAGTTAGGGATGAGTGTCATGGAGTTACTTTACCTTTAAGAAAGTTTAAGTTGCTGGGATCTGCCTGGCGTCTTTTCTCCTGACCAATTATCGGTCATTGCTGAGAATTGACAGCAGTTTAGGCCATTGAAAAGTGGGATCAACTTGTGAACCCTACCTTAAAGTGTAAAACCAGAGCTTTCTTGGTTCTCTTTGTTTCCTGGCTGGGAAGGGCGGCAGAGCCCCAGGCTTCCCGCTCCCTGCCCAGGCCATGCGGCCGGGCGGGGACTGGGCTGGGCCCAGCGTCTCCCGGCCGGGGGATGCGGGCCCTGCGGAAGGTTTTCTCCGGGCTCCGGCCGGGCCGGGCCGAGCCGATCTCTGGCTCGGCTGCAGGTTTTTTTGCTGTGGCTGGATTCACTGGAGACTGCTGAGTGAAGAAGGAGAAGGGCTCTGGGCCTGCAGCGGGCTGGGCGCGGCGACTGCACTCTCCAGAGCAGCCATGAGGAGCTTTCCATCGCAGACGGCTCCAGCTCCTGCACCGGCCGAGGCCACAGAACTACCTACAACAGCCTGGGCAAGATTTTAACTCTTTCATTTCCCAGACGAGACTTGCGGATTAATCTTTTTATCCAGACAGAGAAAAGAGAGTGATCAACATGAAAAGAGTCTTTATAAACTACTAGTGACAGGAAAGAAAAGAAAAGGTAGAGAATTAAGAAGATGCTTTAATTAAGCTGAAATATCTTTCTGTTAAAACTATGGAAATGGACAATAAGGTCTTGAAAACACTCCTTTAATTCATGACAGTATATAGGGAGGAATAGAGTGTTCAAAGTGTAAATTTTGAGTAAAAAGTAGAGTAATTATGGCACAGTGAAGTGCTGGAAGATTTGAAGCCTTGAGAGGCAATGAGAAAACTGTTTTCTGGTGAAGCTCACGGAAACAGATGAAGAAGACTTTTTTTTGCCTTTGAATAACTTATCCTTAAAAATCCCATCCCTAGACTCATGGCCCATATACACTTAAGAGTGATGTGAAAAATGGGAGGAGTGGGCTCTAATAACAGCAGCTCTGGGCAGCTAACATTAGAGCAATGGAAAACTATAACAAAAATAGTTTTTCTTGTGAGAAACTCCATAAATTAACAGGAAGAAACTTCTGTTTCCCTATAAAGACTGGTGAAAAGACTGTAGCAAGAATTGGGACTGGTTTAACCATCAAAGTTCCAAAGGTTTTGTCTCTTTTGTCATGTGAACAAGGGAATAGTGGGTAGACAGGGGATGAAAAGGTTTTTCTGGAAGTTTATTCTGGTGTTCTTATTGTAGTTTGTCAATAAACTTTCTTTTTTTTCCCTTTTAAGTTTTATGCCTGTTTTGCTCTTGTTCTAATCCATATCTCACAGCAAGAAATAAGTAATTTTCTTAGTTATTGGTTTAAAACCACGACAATGAGTTAAGGATGAGTTAAGGTGAAGAAGATGTTCTTAATCTGTGGTGTTAATTTCCCAGTTTTGTGACCTTGCTGTAACTTTAGGCCTGTCTTCTTTGTCCATGTAATTATTTTGCAAGCATATTAGAGAATGGGAGAGAAAAAGATACCCCTAGGCATTGGTTTATAATCTAAACAACAGCATTATAATATTTATAATATTGAGAGCTGCAAAGGAGTAGATCTCCTCCATAGAAAGCTAATATTGAAGAGGAAAGACTTAGAAGCATTTCAGAACTGACCACACCTGATGCAGATTCAGAAATGAGTTTTATATCTGTAGCCATTGCTAAAAAAGAGCTCTCTTCTAAACTTTTTGATATATTTATCCCCAAACTTTGAAAGTCATCCTGTTGGTTTAAATCAAATTGAACCTTTAGGTAAAACTAAGAGACATCGAGGTAAGTATCAATCATGAAAATTAGGTCCTCTCCCACAGCAGGATAAGGCTGAAAAGTAGAAATCCAGACTATAAAAGTAGTTGATGACATTTTAGGCTCAGTAACTTCCCTGTACTTACTTAAGTGTGACCGTTTCAATGTGACCATACTCTAATGTGATTATTGCCATTTATGTTGGTCTGGTGCACTTGCAAGGAGCCAAAGTGTCTTCAGTGCTGTTCTCTTTTGGCCCCTGCCAGCTGCTGACCCACATCAAAGCCTTGAGCATGGGTGCCAAAAAGCTCCAGACGTGATAAAGTGTATGTGGAAAATATGCAAATCATCGTCAGGAAGAAATTTCCATTTCTGTACCAGTAGTTTGCAGTTAAATCCTTTCGTCTTGAAGATTTCATTTCCTTGGAAGAAGGGGGGGGAAGGGGAAGGATAATCACTCTCCATTTCTGTTGTTGCAGAGCCCTGATACTGAGATCCCATTTCTCAAGCTTTTTTGACTTTGATAAAAGCCTGTAACTTGCTGAACTTGCTCTCACTTTAAGTATAGCTATAGAATTATGGATTTCCTGACAAAATGATTAATATTTCTATGTCTTGCTCTCTCTTTACGTATGTGTGGGAACCCAATAAGCCCACTTATAAAGTGTTTCTATGCAACTTCTATCTAAAAACACTAAGATTCTTTTTTATCTCATAAACTTCCAGGAGAAGTAGCTCAGATGATCTCTGCCTCGCTCTGATAGACACAAGAAGTAATACAAGTCAATCTAATTAGTGTTCTTGCTGTATTTGATGACAATAGTTCATCTTAAATAGGAAAGAAAAACAAATGGTTTATGGCCTTCACACATTTATTATATTCTTAATCATAGCTTGAAAATCTATTGCAACCAAATACTTTATGTTCTGGATACAAAAATCCTTTACCTGGAAAGAAAATTGTGCTGTAGCTGGAGAATGGTTCAGTGATTTTAATGATTTATAAACTGGGGCCAAACTTTTAAAGTCACATGGGAAAGCTGTGGTAAAGCCAAGTAATGTATCTCTTGGTGAAACTGTAGGACCCAGACATTTAAGGAACATAACACAATTTTAAATTTTTCCACGGGTCAGCTGCACGGCGATTATTATTGTCATGTTCACTTCTAGCCCACACTCAACAAAAATGTAATGAAAATTACCTTAATGGCCTTAACTACCGATTAAGGCAAGATAGAGGATCCCACACCAGCAGCAGACTGAGTTCACAAGGGTGGTCTCTGTATGGTAACTCTGTAACCCATAAAATATTGATTTAATGTTTGATTTCTCAGTCTGGGGAGAAGAGCATGAGTCTGCTCCTCCTTTTTTTTACCAGGCACCCTCAAAGGGTGAGCTCTTAACCACTCAAAGCAGGGAAGGAATATCCTGAGGGCTGCTGACCCACATGCAAAATGAAATCTAAACTGATATTTCAATAGTGAAGTGTCAAGGGTTTTCAGTAGTCATTCTGGGTCAGTGTTCATGTTTTCCTGGCATGGACAGGCAGGCCTTCAGGGATTCCCCTTCCCTTACACACACACATAAGAAAACATTAGATATATGATGATTTCATTGAAAAGAATAACATAATAAAAATTTGATGGACAAATTCCAGAGAAAGGGATATCAGTAAAAATTAATTATACAGAGGCAATGTTTTTACCTCCAAGACCTCTTGCTTTGCTCAAAGATCCAAATTTCAGTGCTTGAGGCTGCAAGGGTAATAATATGCTCAGTCCATCTGTTTCTCACAAGTACACAAGCAGGAAAATAAGGACAGTGAAGAAGAGTTGTACATATTAAGGAAAACAGAATATTTCAGGTTTTTCCTGAGGAACTGATTTCCCAGTATTTCAGCCTCTCTAGCACCCAGACATCATTTCCCATGCCACATCAGATTGCTGCATCCAGCTACCTCTTCCCCCTCCACTGTCAGACATCCCTGTAGGGAGAACAAACCACAGCAAATGCTCTGACCTACACTGCCTGATCCCTTCCTCACTGCCTTTTATCTGCTGGAGTGCCTTCTGTTTATTTATTCATTTATTTGTCTCCTGAGACCCTTTGGAGATTTGTGGTTGGTGATGATTTGTTTGATGCAAAAACCTTTACAATGGGGTCCTGGAGTAAATTTTATGTCACCAAGAGAATGAAAGAATAGAATGAAGTCAGTGCTAAAAGAAGCCAAATGCTTCTTTAGAAAACTTCCAGCTTTCTGGCTATAGATTCTCAACAAAATTTCTATGGCTATAGATTTTCAATAGAGAAACAGGCAGTTTTAAACCAATGAACAAAGTAAAACACATTTTGAAGTACACTTAAAAAATGAAACATGTCCTTATCAAGAGCTTTTATCATTTAGGCATAACAGTTAACTCTACTGGAGATTTATTTGAGAGTTTTAACCTTTTAAATAGCATTAGGAATGACTAGATTGAACACTACCTCTGAACTAGATAAAATCCGGAACGATTTTATTAATATAAGACAAAATAACCTCTGCAGCCCACCTTTAAAATATTACCCTCACAGCAATGGCAGAACTTTATGTTGTGTTTATTTTATGTTCTGGGTACAAGCAGGCAGTTATAGATTTGCAAACATCAGAAAGTAGCTATGGAGGAGGAACAAACTTTAACTAACCCTGGTGCCACTCCCCATGGCTCCCATTATAGAACTCCCACTACAGAACTATAGAAGCTGTGCAGAGTTAGGTTCACAAGCTGTGTAGAGTTAGTTTCTCTTCAGATCAAAGACACAGCTCTCTTAAAGTTCATAAAATCATAGAATGGTTTGGGTTGAAAGGGATCTTAAAGATATTTTCATTCCAAGCCCCTGACATGGGCAAGGACACCTTCCATTAGACCGGATTGCTCAAAGCACCATCCATCCTGACCTTGGAGGGCTGTTTTTTAACTTCCTCAGTATCAAAGACTCATCCACTGTACCCTGCAGTGGGGTTACGTGTGAATTTCTCCTGTGACAGCAAGATATCTGCTGGATGGGATCTTATTGGAGACCTCTCAGGAAGTTTAAAGTCACAAAAGAATTCTTCTCTTTAAATGTCCTGCTCATCATGTCTTGAGAGAGATCACATTTTATTAATTTGTACTCCCTATTGTTTTGTCTTGGGTTTGGTGGGAACAAAGAAATTGGAGGTTTGAATGACATAATCTTCCTGCCCATGATATCTTAGAAGGTTGAGTTTGTTTCAGTTCAAATAATTTAACTTGCTTCACAATATGTGGCATGTCCTGGGGGAGCTAAGTTATTCCTGACAAAATTTCCAGCTATAGGCATTGCAAAGCCTCTACAATTCAATGCTGAGATTTGGACCAGGCTTCTGTCAAAGACTTCCTCAAGCTCATTTATGAGCAACTTAGAAACTTGATCTGTCAGGCTTATGGCTCAAGTATGGAGATGTGGTGTGACCAAATTCACACTCTCATATAATTAACAAAAGTCCCTGCCAGAAAACCAGGATTGCAGTCTGAAATTAAATGTCTTGGAATACTTTGATTTCTGAAATACTTCTTGGCTTGCCTTATTCCAGTAGTTATGTCCAGCAGTCATCTCTTTCCTGGATGTTCAAGTATGAGTATATTTTGAATAGCTTGGAATTAAATGTTCTCTTCCCTGCCTTGCTTCTATTATATTCTGCAAGGATTTGCACTTAAGGTGTCTCTTTTCTTTTCCTGCTCTGCTTTTTCCCAAGTACCTCTTGGTACCTCTCCAAGTACCCAAGTACCAGGTTCCTGATGTCCTTGGCCATATTTACCCAGGATAATGGTTTTGTAGGGTTGTTTTTTACCCTGTTTTACCCTCCCAAGATAGCTTTCCTCTATCATGGTGTTATAATTTAACTGACTACATCTGCAGTGGTACTATGTATCCTTTATTCACATATCACAATGCTTCCAGCACTTCTGAGAGTTAACTTGGCCTTCTCCTGTGTGACTGTCAGCTCTAACAGAAGAGTGCATTGACAGCTGGATGTATTTCTTGGTAGATAATAATAATATCTTTCACATACAAGCCAGCTTGGCAGAGGATTTCCATATCTTTTCATGTTTTCTTTAGTTTCCCTCAGCTGAGAATCTCATATGTTAGTTTATTTTCGTATTTCCAATGTGTAAAGTTGTCTAGATGAGGAAGCAACTTTATACATCTCATTTCATTACACATGACACTGCAGACTCAGTAGCATATATTGAATTCATGCTGAAAATGGCTTTTAGCCATGTTGTGGGATTACAGAATGGTTTGGGTTGGGAGAGACCTTAAAGCTCACCCAATTCCACACCCTGACACACCTTCCAGTAGACTGGGTTGCTCAGGGTCCCATCCAACCTGGCCTTGAACACTTCCAGGGAAGCGTTTTCATTTCAAATGATTCCCCTGATGTGTTTTGAAACATCCTTGAGGTGAATCAGGTAACCCTTTTATGGGACATATTATTACTTATGTTGACATAACAAGGATTCAAAGGCATTGAATGAGTTTAGAAGGTGCTTACTTTAAAAATCCTAAGACTAATAATAAACTAAAAACATTTCTGAGAAGGTATTTGCTATAAAAATTCTATTCTTGGGGGTGTCTGGGAAGCTCTGTCTTGGAGCAGACGAAGTGCTCAATCCCTCATACCTCAGCCAGTTGCAATCTTGTCTCAATTTTGTTTGTATTAAATTTCAAATGTATTCAGTGACTCGCTGTTGGGAACAGATGGGGTTGTGATTGTGACCTGCCACAGCTTCTGTCACGCTGCCTCTGTGGGTTATGCATGGATGTAGGTGGATTTACATACATACATAAGCGCTGAGCTAGAGACAGTGATGAGCTAGAGACTCAAAGAGACTCCCAGACAGGGCTCTGACTGCCTGTTTTCCTGTGGAAACAAGCAGGAACCAACCCGTTGTGGGAGATGAACAGAGGTATGGCCAGGTTTTCCCTGGAAAGGGTAAGGAGGTAAAAGTCACGGAGGTCATTGTCAAAAACTTTGAGGAGGACAAATCTGCAACGCTGGGTATAGCCTTGCAGCACTCCCACCATAAATGCTAAATATGCATTTGCCTCTTGGACCCTCCAGCACTGCTTTTTAGTGAGATTATATCCCATTATCTCCCCCAGACAAAAGAAGACAAAGAGAACCAGAACTAAAACATACCCTGAAGGAGAGCTTTAGAATAAGGAAAATGGAAATGGATCCTGAACCTGAAGAGCCAAGACCAGTCCCGAACAAGTCAGGGCACTGAGGATGAAAACAAAAACCTCAACCTGTGCCTGCTTAAATCTGCAAATAAGGTGCACAAGAATGAGCTGTAAAAGGAGGTGAGAAAGAAAAAAATAAAAGGAGGTGTACATGCACAGAGCGGAAACGGGACTGTCAAATTCAATACTACATTCTGAAAAAGTTTAGAAGTCAGAGAATGGGGGCATCAATGATGTCTTGAATAAGGAAAAGGCTAGAGATTTGCTGTACTGTTCTGAAAAAGTGAAAATCTGTGAACTGAATCCCATCTTAAATAATTAGTTATAGTGAGAATTATTGGAACCTTGGACTTTTTGTGCAAGTGGGACTTCTACAAGGAGGAGCACTTAAGCCTTGCAAGAGGAAACCTTTCTAATCCACTGATGTGTGAGTCATAGCCACAGTACAAGAGATAAAGGAGAATAAAGAAAATGTGTGAGGTGTCTGTAGCTGGGGCTTTGGAAAATAAAATTTGTATTCATGCTAATTTATTTATTTAGGAAGAAATTGTGAGATATGGACACTGATGGAGAGAGGAGTAATTAGGCAAGAACAAAATAAGACTGCTCAAAAATCAAGAAAAGTGTGAAATGCTTGCTCTGAATTGAAAAAAAATCAAGCAAAAAAATGAGAAAAAAGACATGGCATAATTATCTACTCTTTTATCTATTAATGGGAAAAAAGTAATATTTTCTATGCAAAAAAAATCTATTTGCTGTAAAACTGATTTTCCACAAGAGAATTAAAATTAGAAAATTTGAAAATTGACATATTTCCTCAGGATGGTTCTGATGTTTCCTTCTCTCTGTACAGGTAATTTTTTTGAAGAGTATTTCCACAAAATGTAAAACAGAAATTGTGGTTTGGTTTTTCCCCAATACTGTTTAAAGAAACTCCCTTTCTCTCTAAAAGAATTAACACTAAGAATTTTGGTCTTCCAGAAAAAAACAAAACCCAAGACAAGAACCCTTTTTCTGAAACAGTTTTACTGGCCAGTAATGCTGTCATTCTGATTTTCCAGGGCTGTCATATTACAACAAGTGCAGCATGATTTATATTTATAATTATTATGTCCTACTGCTGGGGAAGGAACGGTTCAGCTCCCCCAGTTCTTAATGTTCCATGCTTGTGACATGTCCTGTCCCTTGCCTTCTCTATAGCAGATTTGAATAGGTTATTTTTAGTCTTATTATATTTTTTCTTGCTGCCTGTGCTTTCAAGCTTTCCTCTGACTTTAATTAAAGTGTCCTTAGTCTTGTGCATGTAAAAAGCTAACAAGTTCACCCAGTCAAGATCTCTCCTAATTATAATGCAAAGTAGGAGTTCAAGTGAGGAGAACATCAAACAGTTTTTATGTGACATATGAGAGCTTGACACTGTATTTTGACAGGCCTGTTGCAGAATACATGATGCCACTGAAATACATTTTAAAAGTAATATCCCAGCTTACACATCATCCACAAAACAAGCCTATGGTGCAGAGAGCAAGCTGTACAACATGCTGCATAGAGAAAAAGACAGTGTTTGGCGTGTTATTGATGTGTTATATAAACAGTGCTAAGATCCAAAACGCGACGACTTCTGGGTTTGATTCTTACATGTGGTGGCACTTACAGACGTACCAAACCCATGGGCCAGTTCTTCAGATGTTGAATGAATCTTCAGATGCCTGCAATGCAGCTGCTTGGTGAAAAATGGTGCAGTGGGCCTTCCCCATCACACAACAAACACGGCCTGCCACAGTGTGAGACAAGCTGTGCAGCCTTTCTGGGAAGAGATATGGGAAAACCACATTTTTGGTAGGTGTGGCACAGACAGAAGGCATAAAGGCAATAATGAGGCAAAAAAACCTCATTTGTCTAGGAATCTATGCACAAAAAGCAGATTATTTTCTCTGCAATTGCCTTTATAGAATCATAAAGCCATTAAGGTTTCAAAAGACCTTTGAGGTCATCAAGTCCATCCACCCAGCACCCAACTTGATCCCTAATAACACACCTCCTCAAGTGCCACATCCACACAGCTTTTCAATCCCTTCGGGGATGGGGAATACACCACTACCCTGGGCAGCCTGTGCAAGTGCTTGACAAACTTTTCCATGAAGAAATTTTCCCCAATATAGAATTTAACCCTCCCCTGGCCCAGCCTGAGGCTGTTCCCTCTCCTCCTGTCCCTGTTCCCTGGCAGCACAGCCCGACCCCCCCGGCTGTCCCCTCCTGCCAGGGACTTGTGCAGAGCCACAAGGGCCCCCTGAGCCTCCTTTTCTCCAGGCTGAGCCCCTTTCCCAGCTCCCTCAGCCCCTCCTGGGGCTCCAGCCCCTTCCCCAGCTCCGTTCCCTGCCCTGGACACACTCCAGCCCCTCAGTGTCTCTCCTGTGCTGAGGGGCCCAGAGCTGTCCCAGCACTGGAGGTGCTGTCACAGGAGACCGGCACTGCCCTGGGTCAGTTCTAGTGCTGTGGCAAGCCAGGTGCCATTGGCATTCTTGATCACAGGAGTACCCTTCTGTCCATGACAACAATAATTATTATCACAATAACCTCTATGTTTCACTCTGCTTAGGGTTTTAGATGTGCTTAGAGGCTGTGAACTGAGCATATTGGTTTCATTTCAGGTTGCACTTCATCCACTTTAGGCTGAGACTAATCATTCCAGGTTGTTTAATTTTTCCCACTGGTTGGAAGAGGAGTCAGAGGTGACTAGCTGATATATCAATGTTGCAGACATAAAAACAGAATTATGGAACGGCTTGGGTTATTAGAAGAGACCTTAGAGATAATTTCATAATTACAGCATGTAAACTAGTTGTGGAAGAAGAGAAACTGAGAATGGGAGAAAGGAAGAAGGGAGGATGAATACGTTTAGTGTGTATTATCAGAGCCAAAGCAAACACGTGTTTTTTACTGAGCGCTTTCCTCTTTCCATGGAACATTTGCTGCTGTTGCTAAAATCAGAATTTTCTTGGAAAAAAAGGGGTTTGGTTGAGGTCTTGAGATATTGCAAATAAGACTGAGAAACAAACTGAGACGTGTGAAGGAAACTTCAGTCAGAAGCACGAGGGGTTCATTTCCTGACATTAGCTTTAGTCATAACTCACCACCATCAGCAGTGTCGTGATTGCCCTGCAGTCAGAGCAGACACGACGAGAGCAGGCAGGGGTGAGTCAAACCCTCTGGGTGTGTGGATGACTGTACAGGACTCCAGCATGACAAGCAGCTTTCATCTCACCATTCATGGTGCCTCTCAGCACTCAGCAGGGACTCCTTCAGTTGCAGGATCAGTATCCTGAGTGAGATAGGAAAAATGCAAGAGAAAGAAGGAGCAGCAATGCACAGAGTAACAGGCAGGGGAAAGAATGAGGTCGACAGTGTGAAAAATAATGAGTTGTTTGTTTTATTAGTTGCACAGAGGCAACCACACAGCCTTTTGGTCAAGGATGACATTTCTGTGAGATTCTCACAGCATCTTATCCGCAATTCCTGCATGCCACTGTCAGTACGAGAGCAATGTAAACAGAGAAATTATTTCACCCACTATACTGAAGCTTAAATATTTAAAGCAGCTTAATTTCAGAGCATCTGAACTGCCAAGCAGTTGCCTGTCTGAGAAAAATTTAGGACTGAACAGCAAAAGTGCTCTGTACTGCCTCACAATTAAGGCCAAAAGGAGGAAATAACTCCCAAATTTTGCTTTCTGCTCAATTCTGCCTGAGAAAAGTAATGATCTCCTCCAAATCAAATGTAAGTGCAAAATATGCTCGGAGGCAAAATAATGTGCAGAGACTGGAAACACAGTGTCTCATATCTTGGAACATCTTAGGCACCCATTTATTAGAGCTGCATTTACCTAAATGTATTTCATTTTGGATTGTCTTGTAAGGAGGGGTTGTCGACAGCGCTGCAGTGATTGTAACAACCACAGGGCCTCCCTGAATGGCACAGCACAACATACTGTACTTAATGTTGACACTGTTCAGTGAAACAATTATTACAATCAATTTGACTTCTAATGTGACTTCTCTTGTAAATCTCTGGGTCATTAACCTTAACAACATCAATGTACTGTCAGTATCCAATTCCACCGAATTAGTGTCCGAGGTAATAGGAGAAGGAATGTATTAATGTGTTATTGGTGACTAATAAAGACAGCAATCCTCTAATGCGCTATGAAGAACAGCTGAAGCATGCAAGGGAAGAAGAAATACACAAAGTCAGGGAGGGCAGCAGACACCTTTGATGGTGTATGTCAGGTCATCAGATTAGGTGGTGAACAGATTGACCTCTTTACCGTTGAATCAGGAGGAGCAGGGATGGGAATGGTCCATGGCGTCTGGTTTAAGGCTAGTTTTATGAGGTTCAATGAGGCCAAGTGCTGTGTTCTGATGGGTCACACCATTCCCTGCAACTCCAGGCTGGGACAGAGGAGCTGATAATTGTCTGTCAGAAAAGGCCCTGGTGGTGCTGGTGCCAGCAGCTGGACAGGAGCCCAGGGGTGGCCAGGTGGGCGAGATGCCAGTGGCCCCTGGGCTGTGCCAGCCAGGTGTGACACAGCCCCAGGGCAGGGCCCGTCCCCTGTGCCGGCGCTGCTGAGGCACCTCCAGTGCTGGGACAGCTCTGGGCCCCTCAGCACAGGAGAGACACCGAGGGGCTGGAGCGTGTCCAGGGCAGGGAACGGAGCTGGGGAAGGGGCTGGAGCCCCAGGAGCGGCTGAGGGAGCTGGGAAAGGGGCTCAGCCTGGAGCAAAGGAGGCTCAGGGGGCCCTTGTGGCTCTGCACAACTCCTTGCCAGGAGGGGAAAGGCTTCAGCCAGGGGGACTCCTTACCCAGTCAAGGGGTGAGAAGACAAGAGTATATGGCTTCAAGTTGTACCAGGGGAGCTTGGATTGAATGTTATTATTCATGGAAAAGTTTGTCAAGCATTGGAAGGGCCTGCCCAGGGCAGTGGTGCAGTCTCCATCCCCAAAGATTGATAAGATGTGTGGATGTGACACTTGGGGACTTGGGTTAGTGGTGGTGGTCTTGACAGTGCTAGGGGAACAGCTGGATTTGATGATCTTAGAGGGCTAATCCAAGCTTTTTTTCTCTGTGATTCTGCATTTCTATATGACAATTGAACACTGCATTTCATTTTAGAGTGGTCAAAAGAGCTCTTCTTCACAGTTTTATTTCGTGTTCCAATAGGTGAGAAGGTGCACCATGTAAAATCAGACAGTTGTACTAGAATGAAAGGGGTAACACCTAACTATGAAAGTATTAGTTTTTTTAGCCTCCATCATGAACCATAAGGTAGCTTGCACTTCAGAGAAATGAAGTCAGGCTGGGCTGATAAAAATAGACTTTCCATCAGTGCCATCCAATTTCTCATCCAGCTGGCAGGCTCTAAGTGACCTGTCCCAGTATTGTTTGACTGCTCTTTACTGAGACAAGAGGTGTCACAGCCCATCACATCCAGCACCATGAAAGGAGCACTGAGTGCTCACAGCCCAGCAGGAAAGGGAACACAGAGGTTATGGAGGGAGCTGGGAATCTACTGACAGGGAGGAACACCCCCTTTGAGGGTGACTCCTGCCAGCTTGCATTAGCAAAGAGTGGTGGGTGAATGTGGCATGATGCAGGCACGATTTGGATCCTCTCCAATGCCCTGAAACATCAGATTTTACCTGTAATTACTGATGGCAAATCCATTCCTCTTCCAAGCTGTGTTCAGAGGGTTGACATGGCACAATGTTTCAACAGACATCACTCCATAAAAAGGAAAACCATTGGAAAACCAAAACCAAAGGAAAAGCATTGTATTCATTCTGTATTCCCGAAGTTCTTATAGGCTATAAACCAAAATTACAAATTCAACACCAAAGCAGAAATCCTTCCAAATCAAACTTTAAAGGCAGGAGAAAGGAGTGTGAAGAACTAATAACAAGTTTAATTATGAAGGCAATATTTCTTGAACAAAGTAAATTAGGTACTTCATTTGGGGATTGGCAGGTTCATCAGGTTAATACCTTTTCCTATAAAAAAAAGTGCTACAGGATTTTAAATTGTATCCTATAATTAGGATTCTTGTCTTGAGGCTGAAAAACATAGTTCTGTCTTCTGGTAGGGCAGTGCCGCTGATGCTTAATCTCTATTCTACAAATCCATACACAAAGGTAAAGAAAAATCAATAGTAATAATAAATTGATTCTTATATTTTGGTAAAGCTGATACTAAATGTATAAAAATACAAACAAATGACTAAGCCCGGTTTTATATTTCTAAGAACTTTTGTCCTGCACTGTTGGTCATACCCCATGGTTATTTATTTGCTAAAAATTCCAATTTTCTTCTACCATGGAAAGCTGATGAAACGTGTAATTGAAAACTCATAATGAGTGAAATTTTAACCACCTTTATGCTCAAAAGAGAAAAAAAGTCAAAGGCAAAAAAACCTCCGCTGTGATAGTCTGATGCCAAAAGTATTGATGAAATGTATGTCAGGCTTTTTGCTTGTAGTTAAGCTTACAATTAATCATCAATTACAATTTACAATTACAATTAAAATTTATAATTAATTACAATCATCAAATGTTATTAGCTTAATCTGACCAGTCATGTAAGTGATAGGTGACTAAACTGAGATATCTAAGTAATCATCTCCTATAACCAATAGCTTTAGAAAAATCCCCTGAGGTGAAGTGAGGGGCAGAAGGAGTTGCAGTTATCTGAGGTGAACCTTGGGGGAAAGGGCCACAAATCTCTCTATATTCATGAAGGAAAGAACTGGGATACCTACTTTAAAACTGATTAAATCTTTCACTTTAGTATGACTAAATACAGCTGTGAGAAGAGTCATACTTCTGGTCAATTATCTTGTGAGGTGGGCCAGTAGAATGCCACAGAATGCTCTGGTGACAGTCACAAAAGAATATATGTACATAATTAAAAATAATATAGAAAGGGCAATAAATGATGGTGCACACTTTTTTGTTTTATTGTGCTGCTACGGGTTATAATTTTGATTTTCTCTTTCTTCTGGATACTGAAGTAGCATGGAACTTACCTGATCTTCATCTTTCTTTCCTTGTGTCTAGTTCCACAAGAACACAAGAGTTTCATGCTCATATTCTTTTCCTTGGGCTCTGTGAGAGAAATGGAGGAAACAGCTCTGCTGACACTAGAGGGTGGGCTAAGAACTGGGTTTATTTGTGAGGATTTGATGATGTAGAAAGTTGGGTGTTTTTCTAGGCCATGCTCATGGCATGGACTAGTGTTAACAGGTAAGAGTGACTACTGCACATTTGAGAATGTGTTACTGCATAAGACCCAAAAGTGGGGAGACAGGGAGGATGACACTCAGTTTTAAATTATATGAAAAAACTGAATTTTCAGTGTGTGTACAGACTGTCGTTTTTGATTTGTGTTTCTGTCACTCAGAGAAAAGAATTCTGTTTTGTTTTATGGAAACTTTTATCTATGGATTAATTGGTATGCCAAATGTTGTAGGTAATACCCAGTGTGTGATAGCAGTTTCCTTCAATAGAATATGAACATTGGGTGGTATTGCTTCTTGAGATTCAGCCTCTTTGTGCCACTCAGCTGCAAAAAGACCTGAAATCGCTTGAAACAACCAGATAACACAAACCAGCAGGCTCCTGTATGCTAATCTGAAATGGCACAAACCAACACTGCTGTTGAAAGATCTACCATCATTTATCCCTACTCAGGCTGCGCAGTCCAGCCAACAAAAACCCAAGCACTGAGCTGATTTAATTTTAATCATCTCCCTTAACCTGTCGGGTGTGTGGTTGCACAATGTTTGTGTTGGAAGGTGGAAGGAGGTGCCACAGGGACACGGGAGGGTGAGAATCACTCCCAAATTCCTGCAGTGGCTGCTGCACCAATAGTGGGCACTGCACTCCCACCACAACCACGGGGATTGTGCCTGGAGGAGCAGCTGCAAAGGAAGCGCTTCTCCCACCCTGAATATTGGCCAAGCTGCAATTTGCTGTCTGCCCAGAAGAAAAGTGGACTCTACCAGCACTGAATCCTCAAGGCCAAGAAGGGCTGCTCTACTGAAATAACTCCATTAGTTAAACACAAATTAGTGGGCTCCATGCAGCAGCAACTGAATATATTTTTTATTGCCTCTGTTATGCCAGAGGTCAGACTCAATGAGATAATCCTCTTTTATGGCCTTAAAGTGTATAAAACCAGATAAAATTAATCCAGAGGACACTCTTGTGCCTGTTGATGCCTAGCAAGATATCTACTCTATCTGACTTTTGGCATTTGGGGTCATTTTAATTCACAGGCCTTTATTTTTCTTCCATTATTGGATTTTCTGTCCTTGCAGCTCTCAGCCTTTATGGATCATAGGCAGAAGTAAGGAGTGAGTAATGTGAGCAGCATCTTTCTTTGCTCTCCCTGCCAACCTGGACTGCAGCCACAGTCTCCTTAGTTTTAAGGGGTTTTAATTTTCTATGTCCATGAGGAAAGTCAGAACATTTCCTGGGTGGAATACAAACTACAACACACAGATCGTTAGGTTGTTACTCTAATACACAGCTTCTCTGGAAGAAGGTTCCAACATAGGTATTTGGCCCAGCTTTCTTGTTTTGGATTAATATAAAAACAATATTTTTAATCCACATCATGGTCAAAAGTTCGTTTAAGTAAAAAATGTATTTTTTTTAATGTGGATTGAATGTGAGATTTGTTGAACACTTGCACCTTATCGCAGCAGCATATGAATAGTAATGCTCCTTGACTGGTATTAGTTATTCTTCCTTTCAGCTTCCAGCAGACATGAACAAGTGCCACTTCTGTTTGGTTGGTTTTTGTTGGTTTGGGGATTTTTTTTGTTTTGTTTTTTTCTTTTTTCAGAAATCAAATAATAAGTTTCTTACCTCATAACACACTTTAAGTCAGTCACAGAGCTGGGAACCAAACATACGTGAACTTGACTCACTTGACTCCCTGTCTGGTTCTGTAATCAAAGCACCAACTGTCAGTAAATTCAAGCCTTAATACAACAAATGTATGTGAAAAACATACAAGTCTTTGGGTAGATGAAGCAAATCTCTCTGGAAGTTTCCACAATTTATTTTTTTTTCCAATTTATATTTAATTTTAGATCTTTCCACAAGAAATGCATGGCCTATTTCCCAAGTACAAAAGGAAACGTGGACAGTCAAAGAATACCAGCTCGTGGAAATAAATGAGAGAGAGTCTTGGCTCTCAGTTACACAGATCCTTTTGACAAAGCTCAAGTGTGTTCTTCTGGCCTGTGAATGAGATGGTTTTCTTACTAAGTCAGGCACTGGCACAGTTTTTATCTTCATCATTTTAATGGACCATGTCCATTATTCGATGAGTTAACTTCAGAAAGGAGGCCAAGTTTGGAAGGATTAAGTGCCAGCTAAAGAAACAAACCTATATTGCTTGGGAAGGGTTTGGGGGTGAGGAAATTGATGCAGCTCTCTATGTATGTGCTCATTTCCAAGTGCCTTCATGAGACATGACGTGGCAAAGGTTGTCAAGTGTTCAGCCCAATAAATGGAACCACATTTTAAACACAATAAAAATCTAATGAAATCAGCCTCTTTTTAAACCACCCACCTTTAGAACAGAACATTAGAGACTTTATAATAGAAAAGCAAAAGGAAAGAATAAAAGGCATTTATATATCTATACCTCTAGCTATGTCTATCTATCTATATACATACATATATAAATGGGGATAAAATCCCAAGCATCTATACAGGCATGCAAACACAGAACTATTAATGGAGAAGAACAAAACAAAAAAAACTCACAAAACAACCCAGAAGATTTTAAGTTATTGCTTAAAGGGCGGTAGTAGAAGAAGATGCGTGCTCAAGAAAAGGAATCTCCAGGGTGGTGCTAAAGATTGAGGGAAGAAACAGGCAACACCTGATGGTGAGCTCTGCCCCTAAAGAAACATGAAGGGTGAGACTGGTCTCCGTCTCCTTGGGAAAAAAGGCAATATTAAATGGTTATGAGATTTTTGTCTGCCACAAGGAGGGATATTCTCTCCCTGGCCACTCGTTGGGCTGGTCCAGTGCAGTTTAGCAAAGGACATGGCTGAGGACTAGAGAAAAAGAGTCTTTTTCTGTATCTGTGAGGATGATTCAAAGATGTTGTCTGCTTTGAGACTGTACAAATACCTTATCTTCCAAAAGAGCCCAGTGTACAGATGAGATAAGAGGTGAGGGTTGTGGGAGAAGAAGCAGCAAGGGAAGGGAGCAGGTTCATTTCTGTTGTGCCCATTGACACAACAAGGGCAATGAGCAGAAACTGGACCACCGGAAAAGCTTCTTCACTCTGAGGGTCCCAAGCATGGGAACAGGCTGCCAGAGCAGTTGTGGAGCCTCCTTTTCTGGACATACTCAAACCCTATCTGGACACGATCTCGAGATAAGTTTGCTTTGCACAGGGAAGGTGGGACTGGATGATCTCCAGAGGCCACCTCCTGCACCAGCCATTCTGTGATCTGTGTCCTTGGAGAGGACTTTTCTTGGAGAACACAGCTGCACTGCCTATTCTTGTAGGTCCACAGTCCAGAGAAACGAAGTTCCTTATGATCATAATTTCCCCCCAAAATGAGGGACAGGAAACTCCCAAAGCTGTGATGGAATAGATATATTAAACGTTTTCAGTATGTGCTTATGTCCAGGTTGGGTTACCTGATCACCAAGCTGAGATGCAAGAAATGCTGAAACTGAAGACTGGTAAATATATTATTGAAAGGTATTTTTATGTTACTGGTTCAGACAGAAAAGAAGACATTTCAATTCTCTGAAAGCAAGTGTTTTCAGTTTAAATGTCTATATGTGTGTATATTTAGAAAAAGGTATGATTGATACACTTCTTTGGTCTTACCTTCAGCTAAAGGGGAAGGAAAGATTCTGCTGGAAGCAATACATTTGTCTTTATCTTCTACCAGTAAAAGGTTTCTCAGGGAAACTTAGAAACAATTCTGTAGGTTAAAAGGACTCCAGGGTGCATCTAACATAACACTGATGGCCCTGACTGGAGAGCCATAAATGACTTCTCTCTCTCTTCCACATGTCCAAAAAGAAGTGCAGAAAAGTGTGATGCACCTATAAGAGTATGAAATATGCATGGCCTCTGAAAAGAATTATTTCCCCAGAACACATCATGGAGTTGCATGGTGAGGAAATGGCTTCATACATTCATAGTATAGAATGGAAATTTATTTAAAGCTGCTGCCTTCTCTGTACCTCACTCCCAAGGGTAAAAGAAGGCAAAACAGGCCAGTGGGTGTAATCTGGCATTCTATTTCCATAATTTCTTTCTAATACTGACTTCAAGGCTCAGAGACCAAAGTCCTTTTCTATTTGAATCACAGAATCATAGAATGGCCTGTGTTGGAAAGCAGGATCATTTCATTCCATCCCCTGCCCTGGGCAGGGACATCTTCCACTAGTCCATGTTGCCCCAAGCCACAGCCAACCTGTCCTTGAACTCAACCAGGAATGGGACATCCTCAACTTTCCTGGGCAGCCAGGGCCTCATCAAGCTTCACAGCAAAGATTTTTTTCCTAATATATCCATACCATTGGCATTGTATCATTTCTGAAAGATATTAGTCAAATAAAATATAAACAAAACATCTGACTTCTAACCAGAAGATATGATGATGATGCTAGCTCCTTCTTTAAGATTTTGTTTTTTTGGGGGTTTTTTGGGGTTTTTTTTTTGTTTAATAGTATCCTATTTTGGTGGGGCCAGGTGGAAAGAGTGATTAGTTGGGCCTCCACAGAAACTTTAAATACATCAAAAGTTTCCAGACTGACAGGATCCTTCAGTCACATTCCTTTTAGTTTTGTGAAAATGATATTTTATGCTGTTGTTGAGGTAACTTAAGCTTTATACTTTTCAGAAGAACCAATTTCTTGGAAAGAACTGGATTGAATGTAAATCAGTGTCCTGAAGCAGCCTGCAAATTTTCCAGACATCTAGTCTGACACTTCTAGGTTCCCAGGTGTCATCTCATGGGAAAAAAACAGCAGTAAAGATGCCTGCAGTTTGTAAACAATGGGAAGAAGAACATCCTGACAGGAGGCTGTAACGTGATCTTTTTCTCTTAGTTATTTACTTGCTGAAGGGTGAGGTTTTTTCCTCCAGTCCCTTTCATGACAGGAGGAATCTGCTCTGTGCACTATAAAAATATTCAACACTTGTCTGCATGAAGGAAGCAAAGAGAAACCCTTGGGGCTCCTGCCTTGGCAACCTCCACTACAAATGGGACCTGCAAAGGCACAGTCCCACGTAGCAGAATTTGGTATTTTCCCTGCCATTTCAATGTTGTAGCAGCATTGCACATCCAGGTCTCTAAGTCCCAAAGATGATAGGACCCTTTCCAAACTGTGGTTAGTGTAAGAAGTCCATCAATGATCTAGTCATAACCAGGAAGTAAATGAGTCAGGACAGTGATGGTTTTATTTAACACACGGAAGGAAACAAAGCGTAGAGACTTTCTCAGTGCTGGAGACAGTTGTGTGCGTGGCCTTGCTGTTTGTCAGGGGGATCCCAGCACTGGCTGTGCCACATTCTCACATAATTCTGCCTTCAGGGAGGTATGGAAGGATAACATCCAGCTTGTTCCTTCAGGTGGAAGAAGTATGGATGCAAAGACACAGCCTAATACATCACAAACCGTGCTTGTTGCAGGTATGTTGGACAAGATGGTCCTAAAAGGTCCCTTCCAACCCAAATCACATTGTGATTCTATGATTTCATACCTCTGTGATTCACTGATTCAATTAAAATGCCTCTTTTCAAAGTCTAACGAGTTTTTCTGAGTTACTGCACAATCTACGCCTTCAGCTCGCAGCCACTATCTTTAACTAGCTTTAACAGACCAGGGATTTTGCTTACAAATATTTCAACATAAGGCTTTTCAGTTGTTATGAAATGAGTCAAATGTGACTAGATAGAGCCAGCTGTCATGCAAGCTTCTCCCCATGCTTTTGCCAGGCTGTCGCTGTGTGCGGTACCTATACACCACCATACAGCATCTTGGCTGTTACAGCTTTGTATAGCAAGGCTGAAGATACGAGCTGGCCCTGAATGTTTTCAGTCTTAAAGAGCTGTATTATAGAGCTCCAAATATAGCAGATGCAAAGCAATTGTCACCTTAAAGAAGACATGTTGCACTGGTAAGTCAACAGCATTGCTAACAGCTCTGGGAGAAGTTAGACCTTCCCCTTTTCTCTGTTATCTATCTGTCCAAATCCCTGGGAGACCCTCACCATGCAGATCCACAGATATTATTTTAGAGCAACAAATACATCACTATAAGTCTGGTAATGTTATAACTTCCATGATTCCGAATTCACAAGTGGTACTGTTTCAGCACTGTAAATCTGGTCACATTCAGAGTGACAGATTCACAAATAGTGAGATTTACTGATTGGTGCAAGAGAGCCAAGTTCAGAAACTGCCATTGATACATACACTGGTATCAGAATACACAAGCAATAGTATTATCAGGGAATAAAGCTTACCCACTTGGCATCTTTATGGGAGAGGAGATGGAGATAGCCCACCAGCCATCCCAGGATAAAAAAGTGGAGTCTCTTCTAAGCTCCCTTTCCTCTTCAGCTTTATTTACATTGTTGAGTGTGGGGAAAAGATAAAGTTTCAGCTGTCATTTCATGTTTAGGTGGAGTTTGAGTGTCTTGAATCATACATGGAAAGCATGTGCAGATATTACTTCATTAGTGTGGGCAAGGATTTAAAAGGTAATACGTATTTTTGAGTTAATGAAACAACATGTGTTCACTAGCCCATTCCTTTGGCTTAATTCCCATAAGTTCCGTTGTTTTAGAGCATGACTGCAACACCTCTGTGCCACTCCATCCTTTGTCTCCTTTATTTCTCAGGAAAGTACAACAAACTTCCTGTGTTCCTCAAGCTGCAATTTGCTTCTACTGAACTATTGCCAACATGGACTTCTCCTTCTTGAGCTTTGTATTACAGTATTTTTCCACAGAGTGTGAGCTGGAAACAAACATGCACATGCACATTTTCTAAGGTTAAGGAACTGCTTCACCCTGTTTCATTTTGGAGAATTTTTACAGATCTTTCATTTGGGAAACCTCACAGAAAAACATGAGGGGTAATCAGCAAAGAATAACCTCCTCTACCCTAAACCCTGACTTTCTTTAATGGATCATATTTTTAATAGTTTCTTTTCTGTTATTGTCATGGCAGAAGACCATGACCTCGAGACTGGACCATCCAAAGACGAAGCGGTAAAATAATAGAAGGATGAGCTCAATTTGATGACCCAAAAATAAAGAGCATTAATGGCGAAAACAACAAACATACAATCTGGACAGAGTGGAAGGTGCACCAAAAGGGCGAGGGTCAGGGTGAAACAACAATTTCTATAGACTAGGATTGGGGCGGAGTCTGAGGGTAAGGGTCCAATGGGGAAAGATGATTAGGAATATGTAAAATAGTGCAGCAAATTTAAACCAATAACAGTAGGGGACACAGAGAACTTTCCAGTAACATTTACGTACAATTGTACAGAGGGCAGCGTGGGTACTGTTCTTCTCTCTGTGATAAAGAAGAGTTTTCCCGTGGCCATCTGCCTGGGTTTTCAATGACCCCAACATCTCCCCCTGTTTGCTTTTCTAAAAATAAAAACAGTTCTTAACATGTAACTTTGATCTAACAATAACATAAGATATAACAATAACATGAAACAGAATAAGTATCAATGCATCTTAGACTCCACTGTCCCACAGACTCAAATCAGAATAATCTTCATAGGCTGGGCAGTGGTCCCTGCTAAACTTTCTTCTAAATTTCTTCTAAATTTCTTCTTCTTCTTTTTGGCCAATGAATAATGCCTGAAAAGAGTTCATGGCCATTGTTTCAGGCCTAATTGTCCAGCAGAGATTGCATGATGAATGCAATCTCTGAGAATTACTGGTTGGGCTGTTGACAGCTCCAAGCAGGTATCTGGTGGCATAGTGGCAGGGAGGTTTGGAGGGGGTGCTACAGCTGTGAGCTTGCAGGCTGTTGGTGACTTCTGGCACGGGTGACAGGGATGTTTGTGTCATCACACGCTGCCGTGCTCAGCTGGGAGTTTCCCAACAGATGATGGGCACACTCCTGGACTAGATGGACTAGTTTTTTGGTAGTTCCCCCTGCACCCACAAGACTTAAAAGGCAAGCTTTGCCTTGGTTTGCAACAATTCCTGGCAAAATGTCCTTCCTTACCACAACTGTGGCAGCATCCTGGGTTTTTGCTCTGCTGTTTCTTGATAGTATCTTTGAAGGCAGCTAGAGCCACTGTCAAAATTTGAGTCTGTAAGGTGGTGGTTTGTTCCTGTTGTTTTCTTGCATCCTCCTGGGCTAGTGTTAGAGAGGATCTGTGCCTGCAGCACAGTGGCATGCTCAAGGGAGGTTAAACAGTTGCAGGCATCTATCATCTGAGCGATGGTTAGCTCAGGCTCAGGTGGAAGAGCACGTAATACCTTTTATATCTGAAGATTGGTATTAGCTACCACTAGCCTTTTTAACAGTTCCTCCTGCACCTGGTCTAGCACTTTTTTATCTAGAGCAAGTTTGAGTCTGTCTAGAAATTTCATATAAGGCTTGCCTGGGCCTTGTCTTCTATCAGCAAAGTTCAAATTCAGTTTGTTACCTTCTGGAACTAGAAGTAACACCTTCCTGGCCACATCCTTGATGTCACTGAGAACGGGCCTAGTTTTCAGCTTGCTGGATCCCCTGCATAGTCTCTTAAAAGCTGGTTTAGTATGCACTTCCGTGCTAACTCTCATAGGGAATACTCTGTAGGGGATAACAAAGTTGTCATTAAATAGTGCATGTTGTGCGGTGTTAGCACGTGAGCGGAATGGGTGGCTTGAATTGTTGAAATATGGTGAGTCTCTTCCATATTCCCTTGTGCTCTTACACAGTTCTTTTACTTCCCCAAAGGCCAGAGGCTCCCATCAGGGGTTAGTTAGCACCTCCCCTTGCAAAGTGGACCAGCATCACTTTTAACTTAGAGACCATCTCCCACTCCCCTTTCTTTACTGCCTCCCTTCTTATTTTCTCCCATGGATCCCAATTAGGACTTGGAGGCTGAAGGTCTTCCCCCAGTGATGAGGAGGAAGAGGAGTATGATGAGGAATCACTAGGCACCATAAATATTTTATTGCAGCCCTTACAGCCCTCTAATTTTAAAGTAGGACCTGGAGTAGGCCTTGGTTCCGGTGACCAGGGAGCCGCCATGTTAAAGGCAGGCATTTCTGGAACCCAGGTGGATAAAGTTCCAGCCTCCTCAGAAGGGGTGTGGGCTCTGTGTCCATTGACATCAATGGAGAAGTGGCCTGAGGTGGAAGGGGCACACCACAGGACAGACAGGGTGGAGTTGGAGGAGGGATTGCTGGACCATCCATCAATTCAACCAGAAGGAGGATCCTTAGCAGAGCTTTTAAAATGGCTGTCTGTTTCAAAATTATCCACTATCAGTTTGGCAGCTGATGTTAAAGGTGTTAAAGGTTACTCTTGGTGTTAGAGGAGAATGAGGAGAGGGACAAGGTGAAGGTGTACATTTGGGTAGGATGGAGTGGGAAGGATCCAGGGTGGCCATTGCCATCCTAGGCCCCAAGTGGAGGAAGTGGAGATGGACACAGGGTGATGGCTCCATCAGTAGAGCTGTTATTTACTCCAAACCCACTACAAGTATATGCATCTACAAGTTTGACCCCATATCTACCTCCAGAGTGACTTAAGGAACAAGGAGGATAAGAAGTGTTGGCAGACCCAGGCATTTCTGAATTGGTTGACCTTCTCTTTCATGAGGTGGAGAATGGGGAGTAATTCTTGGGCTACTTGGTGTCTCTTTGTTACCAAATGGTACAATTTCGTTCTTACTGAGTCCCAGAATAGTAGCATAACCACTTTGGGCGCAGCAGTATGAAGAAAAATTTTGAAAGCCCATTTGCTAACACTGTTTAGCTCCTTCTTTTCAAATCTCTTCCTCTGGGATGCCAATTTTAACTTAAACTGATGATAAACATCCTTCTCTACGACTGATGGTTTCATGCCCATCTTGAAATACAGGAAAGGTATGAATTATAGGCATGATGGGTGAACAATCCCCTGTCCTCCTTATCTGCTTTCACAGGTCTTCCTGAGATGATTCGTTTGTCTGAGGTATCCAGTCGCGTTTAACTTCCACACTCAGAAGGAGACTCGCTTACCACTCAGCTTCCCCTGCTGACCTGATCCCGCCAGGTCCCTCAATGTGAGGGCTCCTGTTCGGGCACCACTAGTCATGGCAGAAGACAGGGGCCTTGAGGCTGTACCAGCCAGGGACGAAGTGGTAAAATAATAGAAGGAAGAGCTCAATTTGATGACCCAAATATAAAGAGCTTTAACGTAACAAACATACAATCCGGACAGAGTGAAAGGTGTACCTAAAGGGTGAGGGTCAGGGTGAAACAACTTATATAGACTAGGACTGGGGCAGAGTCTGAGGGTAAGAGTCCAGTGGAGAAAGATGATTAGGAATATGAAAAATACTGCAGCAAATTTAAACCAATAACAGCAGGGGACACAGAGAACTTTCCAGTAACATTTACACACAACTGAACAGAGGGCAGTGTGGGTACTCTAACTCTCTGTGATAAGGAAGAGTTTCCCTGCAGTCTTCAGCCTGGGTTTTCAATGACCCCAACATGTTATTTTCTGAGACTGTAAATTTAGGTTCCATATATGCTAAAATCCACCATTATAGGTGCTTCACTTTTGAAAAAGGGATTAGTAGAAACAAAAACTTTGGTTTTTAGGCTGTCACCACTGGTCTAACCAAAAGGTGAAACAGCATAAAGATTGGTACACCAAATCTGTAAACCCTGTCAGAGAAGGTCACCAAATTTGTCAGGCATGATTTTGCCTTTGTTGTTAGCAATCACCTCATTGTTTCCCATGTGTATAATTTTCAAGAAAATCTGCTCTATGATCTGCCTGCACATAGGTGAGATTGACTAGTATGTAGCTCCCAGGGTCTTCTGCTCTCTCCTTTTTAAAAATGGGGGTTATAGTTCCCTTTTTCCAGTCATCAGGGAATTCACCTGACTGTCACAATTTTTCAAAAATGATAAATGGTGGCTTAGCAACTTCAACTGCCTTCTCTCTCAGGACACACAGATGAATCTCATCAGGTCCCATGGACCTGTGCACCTTCAGGATCCTTAGTTGGTCTCAGACCTGATTCTCTCTGACAGTGGGTTTAGGGTCTTCATTCTCCCAGTTCCTGCATTTGCCATGTCCAGCCTGGGTGGTCTGGCTGGAGCACTTGCCATTGAAGACTGAGGCACAGAAGTCATTGCAAACCTCGGCCTTCTCTTTGTCCAAGGCAGCCAGATCTCCTGTTTCCTTACTGAGAGACCCCACATTATCCCTAATTTTTCTCTTACTTGCAACATATCCCTAGAAGCCATTCCTATTTTCCTTACATCCTTGGCCAGACTCAGTCCTAATTGAGCCATGGCTTCCCTAACCTTGTCCCTAACTTCCCACACAATTTCACCGTAGTCCTCCCTGGACACTTTTCCTTGTTTCCACTTCCTGAAAGCTTCTTTTTTCTCTCTGAATTTGCAGCTCTGTATCTTTGGAGGTCTCCTGGCATTTTTATGCAACTTCCTCATTTTTGGGATGCTTTGCTACTGAGCTTGGAGGAAGGTGTCCTTTAAATTCAACAACTTTCTTGGGCCTCTGTGCCCTCCAAGGTTCTGCCCTATGGGATGCTACTGAGTGAGTCTTTGAAGAGGCCAATGTCTGCTCTCCTGAAGTCCAGGGCAGAAGCTCAGTTCAAGCCCTTCTTGCTGCCCTGAGGAAAATTTGGGTCAATTCAGGACTTCAGGTTCCAGAGCTGCAAGTGGAGCAGTTTTCATCGGCATAGAACAAAACCCCTTGCTTCCCTCACCTGCCACTTCCCCATGAACCTCTGAAGGCTGCTGGAACTTTTTTATCAGCTTCCTGCTTGATCCTGAAAACCAGAATTACACCTCATACACTGTTCAGGTGGAGTGGTCCAAATCCCCTGCTGGTGTAAACAAGAGACAACACTTTACATTACACTACATTTACATTAACCTCTAGGAGCTTTCCTCAGCAGGAGACGTGGCCCTTCAGCCTTGGCACCTTAAAGAAAATAAAACAACAGCAACAGGGAAGTGCACATAGGCTTGCAGATTTCAAATCTTTTCTTACCCCAAACAGAGCACAAAGGGAAAGATAAATGGCAATTTGTTGCAATCAAGGAACAGTTGATAAATCTGTAGAGTTCATGGTCTAGTGTAAGACATTTTCTTTTGCTTTGCCTGGGGAAAATAAAATAAAATAGATCCAGCTAACTAACAACTCAGCTGTTTTCCTTTACACCCAGCTGCCCTCACCTGATTGCATCATAAAAAGACTGGCTCACATGAGTGAAACTGCTCATTCCCAGGTTCAGCTTCCTCACAGGAGGGCAGGTTGAAGATCCTATTGTGTTTCCTCTTCTTCCCCTCTGAAGTGCCTCCTTCTGGTATGTCAGCTTGGTGCTGCTCTTTTTGTGTATGTGGGATTTCATGTCCCTGCTCTGTGCTCCCTGTTGGATGTCTCTAATGAGATCATTTGGACTTTGGTTTCAGTTGACTCTGGTGACCCTCAGACTCAAAGGTCTGAAGAAAAAAATATAGGAAAGATGAATATTTTAAGTTTTCTTGCCCCTGCTCCCTCCCTTTGCTTGTTTTTTTGGGCCTTTTTGTATGATTTTTTTGTTTGTTTATTTGTGGGGAATTTATTTTGGGAGGGTTGGTCTTCGTTGTTGCTGTTTTGAGGGGAAAAAGACAAAAAGAAAATAAGTTTATTTTTATATGAAATTGAAAACTTGGCTTAACTGAAGCCTTCAAGAATTTAGGGATATTTTATTTCAGAAATCAGAGTTGGACTTTTCACTCAGTCATTGGAATACCATGATGGAATTTCTTTCCAGTCCACATTTTGTACGACATTTCTTTCTCACTCTTCCCTTTTCAAGACACATGAAGTTTCATTTTGGAGCAGGATCTGGGAAAATTAATGGTACCCACCCTCTCCCAGGATCGTTGGGATGTTCCCCTCCACTCCCCATTCCCCCATTCCTTTGGTTCCAGACCTGTTAGAGAGTTTCTGAAAGTCAGTGCTGACTACTGTCAGTCTGGTTTGTCCTTGAGAGTAATATATTGGGGAATGAATAGAGTCCTCATTGTAGTCCCCAGCTGACAATGAGCCCATCTTGAAAGAGGAGGTGATAATTAGCTGCTCTGCTGGCATCTTTAGAAGAAGAAGAAGTAGGGATTGATTGGCTCTGTGGCCCAAATTGCCTACTTGCCTCTAAAAGAAAGATCTGGGCATAGTTTCGGGATAATGTAAGAGTCTGGTGCTGCTCCCATTCAGGCAGTGTGGAGTGAGATAGATCTTGCGTGGTGCAAGCAAGCAGTGGTCCATTGAAGAGAAATTCAATAGGTGATCTTGTCTGGTACAAAGGTTTGTTTCAGCTCATGAATTATGCACGAGGCTCACTCATTTTGATCACCATTTCATGCTTCCCTCTCAGCATGGCTCATCCAGCCATGTCACCAGGCAAGGATGCTCCAATGTGACAGCCTGGGGCTTTGTGTGACCCCAGCCCCAGCCCAAACCTCCTGCCTTCCCACCCCCATCACCTCCCTGCAAGTCCCTCCCCATCACCACGTGCATGGGGTGCCAATATATTTCAGAGAGCACAGGATGAATTGGCTGTGGTGACAGTTTGGCACTTCCCGTGAACAAACCACCACAAAATTTAAATATATAATGAGCTACTGTAGTGATCACAGGGATTTTTTTTACTTAATAATATTCTGCTTTTCGTCTTGCACCTAATCAAACTCTTTTACCACCAAAATATTTGTAGGTAGTTTTTATTTCCTGCCAGCTAGTAATCGTGGCTAGAATGACAATATTGCTGGGAAATAGTACAAACCACAATGGAACATCCAAAAGCTTGGCTTGACTTAGTCTGTTTTCTGCACAGCAGGCCCTGCCTTTAATACCACATCTTAACAGAGAACAATTTCTCTGGGAAAAGCAATAATCATGCAATTTGCTCACTGTGCCTCTGTATAGTTGCAGGTTCTCAATGGGAAAAGAGGCAAATAATTCGGATTTCTATTTTAATTGGATATAGCACTGAAAGAAAGAGACATTGGTGAAAACTTCAGATGTGCTCATCTTATATTTGTTTGTGGACCAAGTTCCTTATGCTCAGAGACACCTCATTAATGATTTAACTTCTCAAATGTGCAGTGCAGACAGGAAAGAAAACTAGACTTTTCCCTCAAGAATAATTTGTGAAATCCAGAGGTGAAAGTTGTAAGAAATGCCAACAAGGCAACTCACATGTCATGTAGGTAACAGAAAACATCTTGTGCCAAATGGTCTCTCTCATCAGGTAGCTGAGGTGATTGCCTGTATTGATGCTCCAGGTTGATGCTGATTTGGGCAGTGTAGGCTAAACCTTTCAGCTTCTTCCTAAAAATTCAGCCCCTTGGTTGAACTGGCACAGGACTGTGTCCTTCAGTGACCACCCAGGAGATCTTTCTCCATCCCAATCTTCTCTGCCTTATAAATCACACTTCCATTCTGGCAGCTCACTACCATGCCAGTGAATGCATGCTTTCAAGACTATTTGAGCACAGTGAAGAAACAGAAATATTACAGAAAATCACCCTTGGGAGCACATAGCTGATCAGCACTGCTGGATGCTGTCTGCAGCGTTTGTGCCAGAAGTGGCATCTAATTGCCTCCAGCATCAGGACCATCTGGCTGCAGATCCTGTGACCACAGAGGGCTGTAGACCCTCACAGGGACATCCAGAGATGGAAGTTCCGCCCATGGAGGCGGAAATTGGGGAAAGAGTGAGACCAACAGATGTGAGCAAAGTAATTACTGTAAAAAAACCCAGGTCTTTATGACATACTAAAATACTGATCCCTGCCTTATCGTTCACTTTCTCCTTTTAAAGTGTGCGTTTAGGGCTGTGTAAAGTGCCTGAGTGGTGGCTCTGGGGAGCTGAGGCCCATGTCTCTAAGACAGAGGGAAGAAACTGAACAAGCTTTCCCTCACACAAACCTGCAAATGTGTCTCATCTCCAGCTGTGCAGCTTGTCCAGGAGCCACGGGGAGGACAACCCCTTCCAAGTAAGGCAGCCAGGGGAATTCCGCAGCTATTCTGGATCACAGAATAACAGAACAGTTTGGACTGGAAGGGATCCTAAGGCTCATCTTGTTCCACCTCCTGCCATGGGCAGGGACACCTCCCTCTATCTGAGGTTGCTCCAAGCCCCATCCTGCCTGGCCTTGAATACTTGCAGGGATGGAGCAGCCACAGATTCCTTGGACAGCCTGTGCCAGGGTCTCCCAGAGAAGAATTCCTTCCTAATATCCCATCTAACACTACTCAGCATGAAGCTATTCCCCCTTTTCCTGTCATTCCAGGCCCCTGTCCAAAGCCCCTCTCCTGTAACCCCTTTACATGCTGGAAGGTAGCAATAAAATTACCCTGAAGCCTTCTGTTCTTCAGACTGAATGATCCAAATTCTTTCAGCCTTTCCCCATAGGAGAATTGCTGCATTCCTTTAATCATCTTAGTGGATACACAGAGCCCACATTGTAGGTGAGCAGTTGAGCACAAGTTAAAGGGCAAAATAGTTTAAGTGCAAGGTTAACTGTTTTCCCAAGCCAGGAATAACAAGCTGGCTACATTTCACACCCCTGGTTCTGATGGGTGGCTGAGCAGTGCTGGCCAGAGCAGATCCTGCAGGGAAGTTTACAAGGATCCTTCCAGACCCTCATGATTTCACTGTACCCTGAGGGCTCATTGCACACTGGTGTGAAAACTGGTTATATTTGGGGGTGAAGCATGAAGCTGGTGCATTTCTTTTTCCAGCACGGCTTATCACGGGTTTCTTAGGTCCAGCAGCTGCAAGAACTGGTCTGGATGGCAGCTCCTGTCATCCTGGAGATAGAGCATCATCATTCTGCTACCAGCTTCACTCCACCTGGCCCTGTCAGCATCAGTCACTGCCACCCTCCTGCACCCCTCTGCATGTCTCAGGCTGTCTCTTTGAATCTCTCCTCGACACTGCCAGGTTTTCTGCCAGCAGTGGCTGTGAAACACTGGCTGCTGAGGCCTGAGTGAGAGCCCCATGCTGAGCACTGAAGGGCCACATGCAGTCCGGCAGCCGTGGCCTTGGCTCCGGTGCTGGGGAGGCGGCGCGGGCCAGGGTTGGCACATGGTTCACATCAAATTCCCATGTTTTATTTCCCCTAGTTGTTTTATTAATGGCTGTTTCTAAGTGGACTTCCTGAGCTGTGTTCACAATGCACTTGCTAGTTTAAACTCCAGTGTGTCCACACCTCCAGCTGCTTACATATTTCCATGCTTTAGCTGTCCCTGGGTCTGATTTTTGCTGTCTGGAAGCTCGTGTTTATCCTGAATTTCCACCATAATCACTGAGGAGCTGTATGAACCCAAGAAAGCAGCTGGCACAGTGGTGTCACAGTGTTGTTTTAATAACAACAAAATTAAGATAAAGTTTTATTTCTTATCCAATATCATTTTTGTAAGATGAAGTTATTTACCACAGCTTGAATGCATCCTGTGTTTTTGTGCTACCTTTTAACTTTTCTGCTCGAGATCAATTAATTTTTCCTTGATCTTGTACTAAATTGATCTTGTACTGAATTGTGCTTTCTAATTGGGATGTTGAATGGAGGTTTTTAGAGCAGTGGGCAGCTTTGGCTAAGGACAGCACAGTGCCCTTTGGACATGAGGCACTGGATTTCGGAATTTCCATATAACTAAGACCTCTCTTTAATTAAATCATGGAGAAGACTGAAAAATCAGTCAAAATATGTTAAACCCACATCTAATAGAGAAGAACCATAGGTTCATAGAATAATTTGGTCTGGAAGTGACATTAAGCATCCCATTCCAGCACCTTGCCATGGGCAGGGACATCTTCCACTAGACCAGGTTGCTCAGAGAATGTCTCTTATAATTGGATGTTATCATACATGGCCCAAATAACATGCAGCCCTGAAAATACTGGTGAATTCAGTTATGATTTTATGATGCCTGAGCCCTTTGAATGTCACAGCTTGGAGTCCATGAAAGTCTGGTATCTGAGGAGATTCATGTCAAGTACATAGAGTGGTGGCTCCTTGAATTCTGATGAGTAGTCTGCTTGTCTCCAGCCTATAAATTAATTTTAAGAAAGAATAGAACTCTGATATATATATATATATATATATATATATATATATATATATATATATATATATTTAATGCTGGAAGGCTTTGTAGCAGTTGGCTTGGAGACATTCTGGTGAGTGAGAAAGGCAGACAAGTCTATCAGGTTCATGATGCAGAGGGGAAATGCCTGTATGGAAATGTATGTGCTTCCTTGTGACACTTCAGAGTCCTTAATCTGAATAATAAATTATTTAGAACAAAATGGGAAAAGTTCACCGGTTCACCAGACAATATATACACACCTTTTCCTGTTCTAAAATTATAAATTTTAAGTCCAAGCAGAATGGTGGAGTTCAGTTCTTCCTGCTTACCACAGAATGTGGAATTACTCAATATTTCCTACACCAAGCTCTGCTATCAAAATCTTGACAAAATACCCAAAATCATAAGAAAGATCTCCTCTGTCCTGGGCAAGGTATTCCAGTGGTTAATTAACCTATAAAGCTGTGGGTAGAAACTGACCTTTTTAAGCAGTGAAAATACTATAAGAGTCAAATTTTTAACTGCACTTTCCCATTCATTTGTTACAGAGTCTTTTGAAGAGGAATTTCATGTTAATTTAGCCTTGCGTAAATTTAATGCTTGGGGAAAATAAGAAGTTAATAGCTCTGATTTCTTCCAGGTGTATGATGAAAATGGATTTGCAACATTAACTATGCTTCTAGTGTGCAGTGTTTTAGAAATATGCTTCATTTACCATTAAAATGAATATTTTAGAGGCAGAGGTGAGCACAAAAGTATATCTGAGCAGGGCAGCACATAAAATAGAAGCTTTACACCATCATCTACTGTCAATGACTGCTGTTCCACACTGGGCACAGTCATCATTAGGAAGAGAAGGGCTAAGAGCAGCTTTAAAAAATATCTAGAGGGAAATAATTGTGCAAATAGTCAAAGATATTAAAAAACAAAACAAAAAACCAAAACAAACCCAAAAACAGAAAAGCACAGAACAAAATGAATATCATAATCAAGAAAAGTATCTGAAATAACCAAAAACCCCCTTGCAAGCAGGATGTGAAGAATTTGTAAAATATTAAAGTACCTTGCACTATTCTTTCTGAAGTAAAGTGGTTTTTAGCTTTTCTGCCATCAGATGGCTGATATTATTGTGCATAGAATTGAATCTACACCACATCTCTTCCTAGATTACTACACTTGAATGAGGTCTGATGGCTGTGCTAATTGCATCTCAAAAACAAAGGACAATTCAGATATGGCCACTCCTGTTTCTCCAGCCCAAATGAGCAAGTACCTAATCCTAATCAGTTGGTTAGTAGGTAACATTTTTAGACTGAAAATTAATTTTTAAATCAGAGCCCTTTGCATGTTCTTTATTACTTATCCTCTACAGAAATTTCAAGTCAAAAAATCAGTTTATTTTGGAAACTACACAGGTGCCATATTAAGAAATGCACAGTCTGAGAAAAGCAGTTTACAAATCCATATGGTCTATTTGGATATTGAGTGAACCACTAATTATCCTGCAACATGTCTTACAAGCGGATGCCTAAGGAAAAAATGTAGGAAAAAACCCCCATTCTGTTTCCTAAGGTGCTTTTTGAGCCAGACGTGGAATTGACATTAGTTTGTTCAATAGCTATCAGTGAACCTGGGAAAACACATAAATAATTAGGACTATTTATCTGAAAATAGCTTCTTTTTCTCATCTATGAATTAATATCTTCAGGCTACTGATAGAAAAGCAGAAATCATATGAAGATGATTAAACTTAACATCAAACCCTATGGTGAATAATTACTTTTGAATATTAAATAGGAGACATGAAATAATAAGATGAGGTCAGCAAAGCAGTGTGGTTAAGGAAAGTACACAAGACACGCTGATGAACAGGACAAGAGTTACGTCTTGGAGAAGGAGGCACATAAACAAAATCTACTGGAGAACATGTACAACAGAAATGATTGTGGCCAAGAACATAAAAGATTTCTTAGAATACAAGGTTTTCTCAGAACTCATTTAGATAATGTGTTAAACCATAAAATTAACACCAGCTTTGCTATACATTTCACTAGAAGAGCAGGAAAATGTTCCAGTAAAAATCATTTGAGACACCTCTGAAACAGCCATGTCAGTCTATAATTGTGTCAAAGCTGTTAATCCTTGAGTGAAATGGATTGAAGCTTTTCATCTTTCTAAGGATGATTCTGCTGGTAAGACCTCAGCTGTGTCTACCCTAAACCACCTTGGCACACTGGGATGTGACAGGCATGAGGTTTGATTGTACCTTTGGCACTAACAGGACACCTTTCAGAAATCAGCTGAGGATCCAAAGTCCAAAAGAAACTTCTGTGATGTGAGTAACTAAAAACTTAACAGTGTTTTATTGTTGATGAAGTTCTGCAGGGATATAGTTCAGTGTTGTAATACTAAGTAATTAATTGAAGTATAAAAGAGTAGATCTGTCTGCTAAGATTGAAATTGATGTGAAGGTGAAGAGAAATCAAGGATGCAAGCTTCTCTGAGGTTTAGAATTCGAGCTGATCTCATAAAAACTGGTGTAACTGAGGAGAAAGGACACATTTCAGGCAAAAGAATAGGGAACAGCTGTACAGAAAAAAAAAATCATCCATAAAATTCCACAATGGAGAATGACTGCTCTAACCCTGCAGAAAGAAAATATCTGTCACAGCAAATAACAGGTTGAGCAAATTCAAGACCATTATTGGTGATTAAAAAAAAATAAAATATACTAACTTACTGAGATGTATAAATAGAAGAAATGAGGCTGTCTCATGGGCATTGTTGAAACTTCAATGAATGGACAACTTTGCTCAGTTTTGATCCTTAAAAATGGTGGAAGTTTAGAACCAAGTGGAGGCTGGAGGAAATTCAGAACAGGGTAACGAGAAATGATCTGGGGTTTAGAGACTGGAACATCTGGGAAAAATTGAAACAACCGAAGTTATTTAATTTACAAAGAGACCAGGAGTAGCCATCATAACAATTTTCAAGCACATTAAAAATGCTGTGTTAGGAAGAAGAAGTAAAGCAAAAGCTGTTGTCCCTTTTTCCTAGGTGTGGGATGAGTAATAATGGGCTGAAATTGCAGCAGGATTTTTCATAGTCTAATATCAGTAGGGGATTTATTATTGCATTATATTACCTAGGGATGTTGTGAAAGCCTTCAATAAGATGTTAGGAAAATATCTGCATGGATGACATAATAGATTCAGTTCTGTTTAAGGCATGGGAATGGCCTATAAAGTCTTTCTGTGATATTCCTTTTTTTTTTTTTTTTTTTCTTTTTTTTTTTTAACTCTCAACCCCATAATTATAATGGAAATGGAAAACCAGGCATTTGACAAGAGAGAGGAAGTTGACAATTTCAGTGAGTCATTAGATCAAAGATGGATATCCTACATCTTAGAATCTGAATATGATCCAGGACTTTATGCATATTGCTTGTCACCCTACTATATTTTGGGGATGTGATGTGGTTATGGAAGAAAAGTAATGCATACATTAATAGGAAAGTCAAGAATGGTGTCAGAAAATACTTAGACATCACAAAGAAAAAGGTTTCCTATAAAATGCAGATTCAAACTCTCTAGAGTTTATGAATGTTACTGAAGTATAATAGCTCAGTGAAACAACCCACTGCCAAATTCTTAATTGAACTAATAGCTGAAAAAGTAGCAGTAGTGGCAATTAATCATAAAGGGTTTTTTTCTTGTACTTCTCATTTTTTCAAAGGAAACAAGAGTTCCATAAGGTCAAATCTCCAACAAAACTACTTTTGTTGGGGAAATGTAGCAAGATCATTTGTCAACATTGAGAATACTCGTTTTGGCTGAAACTAAATTACCTAGGGATCCAAAGAATGATGAATTTACAGATGGTTGATGTCAAGGCAAGTTGCCAGATTCTTTTCCCTGGCCTTTTCTACAGGAACAAAACAATGTTGAATTGATACCTCGAGCACCTTTTCTCTTCTTTCCTCAAAGCATCTAACAAATAACAGGCAAATAAAATAACATATGGTCAATATAACTAAATAATCAGGGTATGTGATTTACAGCTCAGTATGTGCACATTTCCCATTATAAATGTTTTAATAGTCATTTTTAGAGATGGTTTGTTTTGTCTATGTATGATTAATTATAAAATAATTATCCTCATCTCTGAGAATGGGAAACAATAATTGGGCCATAAAATCTAAACAAACACAGAAGCTGTTGCCATTTCTTTAAATCACAACTGAAAAATATTTACTGCAGCGGTAAAAGGGATTCTGAACCAGCCACCACAGGTGGTCAAGGTAAGCCAGTAATTATAACAGAAAATACTATTGAATAAGAGATATACTGACATCTGAACCCCGTATGTTTCTATTTTTAGTGGATCTTGCATGAACATAACAAATAAAATAACTGCAATGATATTATACAAATTTGTCAAAAAAATAAAATAATAAAATAAAATAATAAAATAAATTCTTTCTCCTCTCAGCATGATTGTATAGAAAACACCCACTGAATGAACACTGTCTGCTGAGAGACTACCCAGGACTAATTTTTTTCTGACTGCACGCTTGCCCTGTATTTCTCCAGGTCCTTTACATATCGAGTCATAAAATGGTTTAGGTTGGAAGGGATCTTAAATACCATCTTGTTCCACCTCCTGTGATGGGCAGGGACACCTTCCATTATCCCAGGTTGTTCTAAGTCCTGTCCAGCCTGGCCTTGGACACTCCCAGGGATTCAGGGGCAGCCACAGCTGCTCTGGGCACAGAGAAGAACCTGGGCTACAGCCTCACTGCCTTCTGAATAATGAGCTTCTTCCTGACGTGCTCTGTAAGAAAATACCCCCATCCTGGAAATATTTCACTCACTGACATTGATGGAAATCTTAAAATTGGAATAGAAGTACATTAGTTACAAGTGTAGCTTATGGTCTTCTCCATTCACAAGACATTCCTGAAACCCTTAGGGGTTGGGCCATATAATTACCTGGTTTGCCTTGAATCTTGTTTCTTTTCCCATCTAGATCACAAAAGTCTGTTAAATCATCCTCTAGAAGCCTATATGTAAATGCTGACAGGACTCAGTACATAATAAGAACACTCAAAAATTGCTAGAATGTGAATTACGTCATACAGACCATCAAAATGGCCTGTTTTAAGCCAGTCCAACCCAGCCACTGGTATTTCTGGATAAAACAAGGCTTTGAGTGCAATGTTCCAGTAAGATTTTGGGAAGCTAAATATTTTTTTTTTTTTTTTTTCATGCATTGTCTGTTTTCTGTCTTGTATACTGGATGTGTGAGTGCAGGTGTGTATGTCTGTGTCTTTTCCACAGGAGGTGACAGCTTTTGCTGTCATGGGTAAGAAGGCTTGTATTCCAAAGATAATTTTAATATTTAAATCCAATTTCCATTGTGAGGAAAATCTACTTCTTCCAAGAACAGAATCTGCTGAGTCACCTTTTCATGAAACCAAATGCATGATTCCTACAGAGTTTCATCCTCTCTCTCATACTAGCTTAAGGAAAAAAAGAAAAAAACAAACTCACAACAAAAAAACCTAAAAAATATAAAAAAGAAAATTCCTCACACCCAGGAAGGAACCTTACAAGGTGAGAGTGAAGATGTTTATGCACAGTCAACATTTCTAATGGCAGGCACATTTTATATACTATATTTATAAAGTATTTTTAATTTGGCCAAGCCAATCACCTGAAAAAAAACCCTTTCCTAATGAAAAATAAGATAAAACCTCCACAAAGAAATACGAATTTCCTGGTGTTCCCTCTTCTCAGGGTTGTGTCAGGAACATCGGGAGCTGTCTTTATTGGGTTTGCTTCAAGCCTCTAAGATGTCCAGGAGGTCCCTCTGTTAATTCATTTTCCATCCTTCACAGTGCAACCAACAAATTACTTACAGGCAGAAAATGGATAGAGGATTACATGTGTGTTACAAAAGTGACTATTTTTTATCATGTTCTTACTTGGAACAAAGGGGATTGAAGTGAGCTGATTTTCATGAAAAATATCAAATCTGGCACAGAGATCAGTTTTACTCATGACAGCAATTATCCATGACCTTCAGAATTAGCCCTGCTCTCATTTTTTCATATTTGGGCCTCATCTTACATCTGGTCTCTTTCCAGTTTTTCCTATTGATCTTGCTAGCACTTGAAACTTATTACAGCTGGTAGCAAAATAACAGTTCTTATTCCCTAGAACATCACAACCTATTTCTGTGGGCAAGCCTTTGTTATCCTCCTTTTGCTCCAGATATACAATACTCTGAAAATACCACTTCTGCCTTCAAAACCAAACCCAGGTGTCTTTATTGAACCCACTTGACCAAACTCCTTTTCACCTCTAATTTTAATTGAAAAAGTGGCGCCTCAGTGCTCCAAAACCACAATGCAGTTTTTCTCCTAAGCTTATAACTGAACGTTTCTTTCTGTTCCCCTGTTCTGAAACCCTTGAAGGTGTCAAGATGACCCAGTAAAGGCCCTGTGAAAAATGTGGTTCAGAGGATATTCCACAGTGAATGGGTGGATATAAACTTCTGAGTGGGAGGCGTGTAGCCTACACAGGCACAGAACAGCACAGAAAAACGAGCTCTGCTGCTTAGTTCTCCCTTCTCCAGTTTTAATGCCTTGCCCTCAAACCTCAGCCCTCTTATCTGCTTTTACAGCTTCTCACATTGCCCCTGTCAGTTCCACTGAATAAATGATGTCATCCTTGTCTGCTTGAATGTTTACTTCTTTCTGCACTGCCTTTGGCACACACTACTCTTCCCAAAACTAATCCATCCTGAAAGCCATTTTTCTTTTCCTTCCGATCTACCCTCAAGGCCCACGGTAAAATGGCAACTGCAAGTGGCTAAGCAGATGCTAAGAATGTAAAAGCTCCTTTTAAAGTATCTGCCTCCTGAAGCCAGCTCTGTAACCTCAAAGGGAGCACCTCAACTCCTAGTGCAGGCTGGGGAAGACCTAGGAAACTCGAGATAGATCTGACTGCAGAAGGCAGAGAGGAGAGACGATCAGTGTTGGCTGCTGAACCGGCAGCTTTCACTGCTCAGGGCTGGTGAGCGTGACTGAGAAAACACCACAGACTTTGTGCCTTGGTTATCCCAGCTGGAGCTTCAGGGACACACTGCCCAAGCCCACAGCCCCAGTGCTAAAGGAAACTGTTTTCTGTACGATGGAAGGAAGCAGCAGCTGTGGCTGGTGCCATGTGTTTGTGCACTAGCTCACTGGCTGGGCTCTTCCACCAGCAAAGAGAAGTGGCCGACCCGCGCTCGGGTTTCTTGACACGCCGGAGAACATCCAGGCCTTTGCCATGCTTTGAAAGTAAACACTAAGAAGAACTTACTTTGGCAGTTGTCTACTCCAGCAGATGTGAAATAAAACCATCACCCTCAAACAAATCAAAGGGAGGGGAAGACTTGACCTGTGAATGTAGATGGAGCCTGGCCAGGTGTGGGGGGGATGCGCTGAAATCCAGTGTTTTAAAATGGGAGCTTCTAAAACTGAAGAAATCCATTAGATATTTGGGGTGAGGTGCTGGCTTGGAAGGTTGTACCTTGCCAGGGACTGAAGTCACAGGACTACCCCAGTTTTCTGCAGGTTTATATAATTTGTCTTTTGAAAGAATGGAGAAGGAAACCAAGGTTTCTAGCATTCTTTTTCCTCAGTCTTCTTGCTCTAAAATGCAAATACTTACAGTAGATTATACAGCAATTTACCACTGCTCTTTGGAGGACTGTGTGTATTTATACATTGCCCAGTATAATGAGAGTGTCACTAAGTGTTTTGGGAAGGTTTAATATAAATTATATGAGTAATAACTTGAGAAATGGAAAAAACTATGAATCTGGAGCAAAAAATCCTGCTCTGTCCTGGGTGCTTGTTCCTTCTTCAGGAGCTCTGCTGTACTGTGTGATTCTGTGCAAGGTTCTCAGTGTGGTCTTCATTCAACACAGCATAATCTGAAAAAAAAAAAAAATAAAGAGCATTTTCTCTTTATCTTCTTACTTGCACGTACCAAAAAGCCACCGAATGAGCCACTCAACTAAAGTATACTACTTACCCTTAATTGAATTTACTGGTTTCAATATAATTGCAGATTCAGCACCATTATTTAATTTCAGGATTTAATGAATGTTGTCAGATCTCCTGAAGGGATACATATGAGGCTGATGAACTGGCTCCTGGTTCACTCGTGCTGTACAGTCTCAAATTTCATTTAACTAAAGAAAGGTTTGTTCCTTTGGCCTATATGACGCATCTCTGAACATGTTTGTGCACTGCACCTGTAGGAAAAGGGTCCCCTGTGCATGCAGCCCCCTTACACCTTCAGGGTCATTGCCAACCTCTTATTCCTCCTTGCAGCTTCTGTTCATCATCACAGAAGCAGAAGACAACAGGTTCTGCAGGGAATCAATTAGTGCACTGTCTCCAGGTGTACCTGCCTGACTGGGATGTCATCCAGGTCTGCTGGGCTTGGCGTGGCAGGGCAGCACAGCCCCTGTTCCCTCATGGAGGCAGTTCATGATTTATCCGTGCCATCATTCCGAGCCTCCCCGCTCCCCCCTCCACCCATTATCACACCTCCACTCTGCTGATTCATGGCCTCACTTCTGGGAGGTGATAAGGGCACCTGATGTGTGGAAACTCACAGTATTGCTCCACAGGACAGGCATGGATGTACTGCTGAATGTGGTAATAAAGGTAGTTAACAAAGATTAATGAGAAAGTATTTTTGAGATTTAAATAATAGTAATAATAACAATAAATAATATAATAATATTTTAAGATATAAAGGGACCATTCCCCATTTTTTTAAAGGATACTTTATTATCTGTCAAGTACATTATCTTATTATCTATTACATTATTATTATTTATTATATGAAAGAAATATTTGTAAAAAACCCCTTGGATTTGATAATTGAAGCTTGACTCAACATCATCTCTGTGACCAACTAAAGCATTGTGTCTCAGAAAACTGCCATGAATTTGTTTCTCTGTCCCCTTGAAACCATAAATATTCCTAATTTTTCCTTCAGAAAACAAGGAAAAAAATATAAATATTCTCAAAGACATAAATTATTTCCCCAAAACTATTATGCTTTTTTTCTATAACAATGTTATTAAGAATTTATCCTGCTTATAGAAATGGAAGATAAGAACCTAATGAGAGAAAGTTGGGATCAACTATAGAAAATGAATTAATTTTTTTAAGTAAATTTGGCACAAATTATGGTATGGAATGAGGGAGCAACCAAGTGCTCTTCATTTGCATCATGTTACACTGATATTAAAGAGAACTGGTTTAAACAAGAAATTAGAATTAGTAAAAAAGATGAGGAGGGGAAGAAATATTGATAAAAGTGGATATGTGGAATATATGCAAGAGGTAAGGAGTGAAAAAAAGAGTATTGGAGAACAATGAAACACTAGAAAGGTATGCATATGTCATGCTGGTTCTAAGTCCAATTAAATCTTCCAGATAGATTGAGAGAAGATATGATTTTAAATCTGCTTGTAAGTTATAAATGTATGTTCATTGAACAAAATCCCCAAGGTAGTGCCAACTGAAATACCCCTTGGTGTGGAGATATTAGTTGAGATCACAACAATACAACCAGACTGCATGATTCTGTCCCTTAGGTGAAATAATTAAATACATAATTACACCGTTTCTGATTTGATAGCTGGCTCTCTTGATGCATACATAGCCTGCAGTCATTTCACCAAGCTCTTTATGCAGATAAGTAGATCATGTTGGACATATCTGCTGTCCATTTCACTGGGATTACTTGGAACTGATTGAAAATCAGAATCTTTTAATGAAGAGTTCAGAAATTTAGCAGTCAGAGCTTGCTACCAGAGTGAGCCTTTACTGTGATGATAAAAGAGGTTAACAAATATCTATGAGAGCTCTGGGGAAAACAGGGATTTATTTGCCCTTCAGTCAGCCTATGAAAACAAGGAGTTTGTGTAGAGCAAGCACAGTTTTGCTGTGTGGCTTTCATTTTATCACACAATCCTAGTCACTCAACAAATTGAACCAACTACAAAATAATTTAGAAATAAAGACTCCTGCTTTTAGTGGGTTAATGTCAACAAGTTAAAAAAAAACATCTGCAGTAACTACTGGTCATAGTTCATGTTCATAGAATATCCTGAGTTGAAAAAAACTCACCAGGATCATCCAGTCCAGCTCCTGGCCCTGCACAGACACCTCAACAATCCCAGCCTGGGCATCCCTGGAGCGCTGAAAAAAATGCTCCAGGAGCTCTGGCAGCCTCGGGAATGTCACCATTCCCTGGGGAGCCTGGGCAGTGCCAGCATCCTCTGGGGGAAGAACCTTGCCCTGATACCCAAACTAAACATGGCTCCGGCTGTTCCCTGGGGTCCTGTCACTTGTCACCTGAGAGATCAGTGGTGACCCTCCAATTCCCCTCGTGAGGAAACTGCAGACCATGATGAGGCTTTTCTTCACCCTCCTCTTCTCCAGTCTGAATTGCTGCTTTTGTTAAAGTGCAATTTTTCCCTTCAATTATTTTCCAAATGGAATATATTTGAGTATGACAGGAAATCCAAATGTATCTATAGAATTTGTAAAATTCTACAGCTACAGAGAACAAAAATTACTGAGCAGAACCTTACTGTTACCTAAAACATCTTCCCCCTCCTGTTTTAATCACAGCCATGAAATCCAGTATTGCCAGCAATAGTGTGTTGGATGCTGTCATCTCACCTTTTTGGAAGCACAGGAGAGATGTGTTTTCTGAGGCACTATCTCAGCCCAATCTTATGCACTTTTGCAAAGATTTTAAAATAACTTTTTTTGGATGAAAGGAGTGCTGATTGTCTCTTTCTCTCTTCATTAGCTGTCAGTCTGTAATGATCAGAGCTGAAGGCACTTCCCTGCCAGGGAATTTGTTTAAATTTAAAATTAAATTTTACTATAATGTTGAGATCCAAAGCTGATGCTGATGAACTGTTTTGATGCTGCCACTCCATCATTCAAGTATGATAAGCGTTGCCTTTGTACTCTCTTTCTCCAAGCCATGTTCTATTCGAGAATCAACCCTATCTCTGACTACAAATAAGGAATTTTTCTTTTCTTGCATCAGGTATTTTCCCATAATTGCATATCCCTCTCTCATCAGTGACAAGCCTTTCCTCAAGAAGATGCCTGCCTTCAACATCCCTTGGAAGGATCTTTGTATGGATTTGCGAGCAGAGTGTTGTTAACCATTGTTTTCCCATAAAAACTGCTTTGAGAGTTAGGTTCAGTGTCTCTGACACTTATGATCTATCCCACAGGAGATATAAAAGTGTCATTTTGGGTAAAGTACACTGAGATTTCTTTACAGGAAGCTTTCTATGGTAGGTTTTTCTGTTGTTCTGTTGTTACCAAAGAAAAGGAATTGAACACCCCCCCTCCCCACCCCCCCCCCCCCCTTTTGTTCTTGATTTTGTTTTGGAAAGTTGCTCTAGAATTTTACAGTAAACTAATGTAAGAGAACTAAGGACCACTGACCCATTCAGGAACCTGGAATCTCAGCTGATCTACGGTGTCACTGATATACAGTGTATATCACTCCTGGGACTCTGCTTTACCTTGCTTGTATTTCTGCTGCTTCTGACCTGCTGCTGCCTCTCTTCTCCAAATTAGAATGTAATGTCACCCAGAAGCTCCACTGAGTGTCTCCTGTCACAGCACTACCTCAGCGTTGAGTTGGATAACAGAACAATAAATAAATCAATCTGTTTAATTCAGAAGATCTGATGAGTTTTTTTACATATTTTTGTGTCTCAGCTGACCCTGAGTAAATATAGTTTCTCTTATCATAACTTGAGCATGAGCATTGCCAGCTGTTTCTCTAAAGCCTGAAAGAGATGACTTGGAGATCACAGACAGGAGCAGAAAATAGGAATAAACCCAGAAACCACCATGGTGTGAAGTGGCAGAGATGAAACTGCAAAGGAAGGGTCTATTTGGTCCTGTACTTCTACTGCTCTTCCAGTGCTTTTTATCTTCCTCTACCAAAGAATTATACATTGCAATGTCACCTTGACCTGGGGTCCCTTTTTCTGCTTTTTACAACAGCCAGAGATTAATGCTGTGCTTGGTGGCTGGGTGCTGTGCAGTTGTCATCCAGCTGGGCGCTGTTCTGGAGTTTCCTCCTCCCCTCTCTCAATCCTTCTGATGTATTAAAATCATCTGTGTGTTTATTCCAAATCATCAGACCATGTCATTTAACAGTGTTTGGCAAGTTTTATTTATTAATTTTTTTTTCCCCAACAAAAGCCTGTAAGGCAAGAGAAAAGTAAAGCGTAAAATACATTTGACTTAATTGGCAGCAGCAGACTGCACGCGTCAGAAGGAATTAACCTCCAATAAAGCAGGATGTGCAGGAAACACAATGTACTAGTTTGATATGGTCTTTCAAAGCTACCACTTCCTGAAATAGAGGCAGAAACACAGGTTGGCTAAGCCTGCAATATGCCTTTGTATTGAGGTTTGTGTAAGAGTTCTCAAAGGTCCCACACAAACCTCTCTAGAAACCTAAAGAGATGGAACTCAGGATTCTCTAGCCATGTCAGAGATTTCATTCCCTTTTTCACCTCCAGTGTTTGAGTCCAAGGCAGATGGAACAACATTTATGTTTCGCCTCCTGTGATTCAGCCTCAGTCTATGGTCTGAATGTTGGAGCAGCAGGAGCAGACAGATATCATTTCTGGAACACCCTCATCAGTGAAGACATAAAGAGATGACTGATCCAGAACTGCATAGTTTTTCTGTCTTCAGAAACCCACCCAGTGTGAACAGACGTGTCTGGAGGAGTATTTATAGAAAATAAATGATTTAATGGGGGTGTTGGGGTTTTTTTTATATTTTTTTTTTTTTTGAGTTAATGAAGTATGGACAGAAACATATGGCTGCAGTAAAGAAGGACAAAGAAACCTGTTCCCTGGTTTAAGGATTCATTTTCACTTTGCTGTTTAAGTGACATGGACTCATTTTTCATGGTTAAAAGAAGTAAGGAAAGAAGCTGACTTGGAGACAATGCCCTGTCATTGAAGTCTTGATAAGGATGCTCTCTCATATCTTTCCAGCAAGGAATTCACAGTGTTTTGGTAATGTTAGCAAACAATCCTTCAATGTATGCAAAGACTACTCATGGTAAACTGAGGCTTGGGGCTAGAAATGCATTGTGAGATGGTTTAAAACAGAAGTCTATTGATTCCTGTTTCCAGTCAATAAAATAATTAAATTTCAGCTTGGGTGATGGGACTAGGTGTTGGAACTGGAAGCCAGGTTTGCTTTTGTAAGAGCAATTAATCATCTACTTAATTTCAAAGTGTTTAAATCATTGATATCAGTGGGAGTAAACCAAAGCTTAAATGTACATTTCTGTTTATATTACGTCCTTAATTTCCATAAGCATGGTAATGGGATTTTCCAAATTAAGATGACAGTGATTCAGATCCCAGAGAAGTTGTGCCTCTTTGCTCCCCCTTTTTTCATTAAGAAATGGCTGATGGAATCTGGACTTTCAGGGTCGCCATGGCCATTCTGGAGATGACATTCTGGTGAAACACCACTTGAAAGGAAAACAAAACAAAAAATCTTCTCATGGCATCCTGAGCAAAAACATAATGACTGGCTCACAGCCAAATTCTTCAGTTTTTATTTTATTCAGGGTTTCACAAAAATCGCCAGGATACAAGTTTCAGGAAGTTTGGATCTAATAAGCTGCTCCACTAAAACCATGGGCTCTTTTTGGGGCATTTGTAAAACACAGGCATGTGTGGGACTTTAAAATGGAAGCACACAACAGCACTGTACAATCTGGATGATATGGATAGTGTTTCTCTTGCCTTCTCTAACAAATGGGATGCTGTAGTGGTTGTTCTTGGACAAAGTTCTTTCCATCCCCATGTGTATAACACGTTAAGCTAAGATAACAAGACAACTCACAGATGCAGGTGTGTGATCCCCAGGTTATTTGGGGCAGGTGCTCAATCTGTCCATGAGAATCATAGAATCATAGAATGGTTTGGTTTGGAAGAGGCCATAAAGATAATTTAATTCCAACCTCCTGCCCTGGACACCTTTCACCAAACCAGAAGTTGTGGGATCAACCTAAACATTATCATATTATCTCTGCAGTAAATGAGGCTCAGTCCATTTAATCAGAGGGGGCATCTCCTTGAGTTCTCATCTTTGCAGGCAGGCTTCTGTACAACTGCTGTCTTTACTGTCAGACCTTTGCTGTCATTCCCTGATCCGGGACCAGAATTTTGGGAAACTGCAACTATCAATAATTCAAGCAAAGACGGTTTTATTTCTTGCAGTAGCTATCTATTTATCTGCAGTTTAAAGAGAGAGAATTGAGGCCTAATGGTCACTAACTATGCCCTGATGGTAGCTGTTTAATGAGGATAAATGAGGAGTGCTGTGTCAGCTTAGACACTGGCAATAAAGTCCCAGTAAGCAAGCAGGCTGCCTCTTCCATCTTCTGTCTCAAGATCCATTTTTATACTCTCTCCATGACCTAGATCTTCATATCCTCCAGCCTCTCCCTCCTTTCAGTGAATGCCCTTTTGTGTTTCTGAATGCATTTCTTCCCCTTCAAGTCATGCTGTTTTATTTTTTCCTGTCTTCAAGAAAGCTAAGCAGTGCCCTCCTTTGCTGCTGGCTTCATTACAGCTCTGCCACGTTACCATTTGCTTCCTTAAGAGATCTCTCACTTTTTATCCCTTCTCTAATTGTGTCCTTGCTATGCCTGAAAAGGCTCTCTTCCTTGCCTTTACCTTGCAGAGGTTTTCACAGTCCTCCCCTTTAAACTAATTTTGTGCTTGATGTGATTTTGTGCTCTCTGAGAATAAAAACAGGATGTCAGGCAAGGCAAGTAGAAGACACTAAGTGCTGTTAGGGTCCACACATACTAATGTGGCATGCCAAATCAGGGAGAGGTGGTGGGAGTTTTGCTCCCCTTCAGTCAATGACAAAAAAATTATATTAGTTGGATTGGCGCCTTATTTGCCAACAATATTTTTTGGGGCAGTTTGAGAACTACCAGATATGATTGTGCATGGGAGTGGGATGAAGACAGGTAAGACATTTTCCTGCCTTATGAAAGATGCTCAGGAAAAAACAATTATACCTGTGATTTTTTCTGCAGCAGGAAACCTGGAAAAGTACAGAGGGAATAGGGTCATTGCTCTCTGCTTTCCATCACTGACTGGGGGATGTCCACATCAATCCTGTGGGGGAAACAGGTGCCCTACAAGCTGCACCTATTTCAAGCATTGCAGAAGAAAAACTGGGCTTCCTATATGCCTGACTCATGCAGGGCTGAGACACTCCATGATTTTTAGGACATGAAAATATTTTTTTCTTATTATTTTTGTATCACAACAGAGTTATGAGAAGTAGGTATTGATACTTCGTTAACTTCCTGGTGTATAGAACACTCTTTCATCTTTTTCCCAAGGACTCTCCACTTCTTTTACCTTCTTCCTTCCACCACAGCTCTAATGAAACTGTAATGAGTTGGCTACTCAAGCTGCTGAACCAGTTTCCAAACACTTGAATCTTTAACAAAGGCCCATTTTGTCAATATGACACTTCTTACAGGAAACAAACAACAGGAGTTTATATTGCGTCCTTCTACTAGGAGCACTCCAAAGCCACTTTGGGATGAATAGTTTCCACAAGGAAAATGAAAACAGGTCCTTTGCTCCTGAAAACTGATTTAACACATTTGAAACTGATAGCACTGCTCTACATAAGCTGAGAATGTGAACCAGTGTGTCTTGCTCTGTGTTACAAAGAAAGTTGGTTGTCATAATGGAATGACTTATGATTGCATTTTGTCAAAGTCCTCCTACAACCCCTGTGGTGCTTTCACACCAGTTTTTCCTGCAGCTCCCAGTAAAAAAAATGCATAGACCGTTTGATATGCCACTCTTCATTGTAATTTCAATGTTTGCTATTAGCTCTTAACCCCCTATGTTAGTGCACCAGTGATGTGGTTCATGAATTGTTCATAAAAGGCCGAACATATATTTTTTATGTTGACATCTATGTTTCCCTTTGCTTTCTAGAGCTTGCCAGATGGTGTGTGCTGAAGGGCTTTGAGTAGGGTCCTGTCACTGATCCCCTCAAGGTCACTGGAACATTTTTTTCTACTCAGTAACAGTAGCATTGTTCTAAAATTATGTGCATGCATTGTGTCACAGAACACCAAATAATGCTGTCATGAGCTCACACAACGTGCACACAAGCTGCAGGCATCTTCACCAACCAGACTTTCCTTGACACAAAATAAATTCAATATATGAGACATCTCAGGAGCCTGGTGGGGAATGGTACCACAAGAATGAGAGGGGTGAAGGTTGAGGTTTGTCTTGTCTCTGCCAGAGGAGGATGAGTTTCCACCTTGGAAAGGCTTCTTATCACACAAACATTCTCCGCTATCAAAAGTGAATTAAAATTCTTTGCCCCAAGGGGCAGTATTCATCTCATCATACCCTGAGGGTGAAATTCCCTCATAAATTCAGATTCCCATAATATGGAGGATGGCCAAAGAAGGTTTGATCATATCTTCATTACTTTTAGAAGCAAAGGATGCTCAGAAGAAAGAGGACGATTATCAGAAAACAACACTATTTCTCCATCACACTTGATGTTTAATTATTTTCAGTTATTTCAGCACAGAGATTAATTGTGAAAGCATTCTAACTTGAAAAACATTGAACTCTTGCAAATTGAGACAATATAATAACTACAGAATGGGCAAGGTTGGAAGGGATCACTGGAGGACATCTGGTCCAAACCCCTTCTCAAGTAGGATTCCTTAGAGTGTTCCACTAAGGATTGTGTCCAGGGAAGAAGACTCCAATATCATTAAACAAAAAGTGCCTAAAAAAAACACCCTATCAGACCTTGTGAATTTCCTATGCTTTGTTTCTAAGACTTCATAAGTTTTCTCTCAGAGATGCTGTAATCCCTAGGAGCAGACAGAGCTGGAGTAGGGATCCTAGGAAAGGTATGACCCTTAGACAGCTGAAGTGATGACCAGAGCATTCTCCCTGCCCAGGAGGAGTCTGGTGAGGAGTGTGGTCATCTGACACTACGAGGTGCCAGCCTGGTGGAAAAAAAAGGGCACAGATTCAGGAAAGCGTGAACACCTCACAGATGAAGTACCTTGTGCCCTTGCCCCACCCAGTGGCAGAAACCCAAGATCCTCCACTTTGTCCCCCAACGCCTCCCATGGCTGTGAGGTGACACCTCCAAAGCTCAGAAGAGCTGTGGTGATGGGACGTAAACCTCAAGAAGGAGCTGTCAGGAGGAGAGAATGGTCCTGAGATACTGCAGCAGCAAATCCTGACAGTTCACGGATGCTTCCTTAAGGAGCTTTACCACAGGCCTTTTACTAAAATGTGGTTGGAGTTGGAGACCAGTAACTTATACATAACAGATCCTGATAAACTGAGCAAAAATGTCAGCACTTTTGCAAACTGTTGTCAAGAGCTGGGCTATGCATAGCTTAAAGAGAGAGAGAGAACAGAAAGAAAATAAGCTCCATCACATTTGAGGTCTTTGAAGCATATCTACTACAGCAACATGAAGCAACAGCTGTCAAAACAGCAGCCAGAGGGGCTGTCTTTGCAGTTGGATGAGCTGGTTCCTCCAAGGCAGTCCATCCCACAAAGCTTCAGAAGCGAAGAATGAGGGAGGACACTGAGTTATCTATCCTGCCTGGGCATCACTCACTTCTCCAGGAGGTGAGATTTAATTGCCACAAGGTTGCTGAGCCACTGGCAAAGGTGGGGAACTCTCTCTGAGGAGGAAAAAGATGAAATCTGGCATTGCTGTGAAGGAACTCGTGGATGTTGAGGCCGACAGCCTACAATGGCAGCAAGACCGCTCTCAGCAGCAACTTGGAAAGGAAACTTAAAACCATACAGCAAGCAGTGCCCTGTGCCATTGTCACAGCATGAGGCTCCACTGAATGGAAAATACCCCTTGGCCTCCGGCCCTTCCTCTCTGATGCTCAGTGAGGAGAGAGTTGGCTCCTGTCACCCCCTTTTCTACAGCCCAGCCCCTGGGACTGCCTTCCCTGCAGGGATCTGGAGAGGGATGCTCCATCTGGAGTGGAAATCCCACCTGGGTGGCAAGTTCTACTCTACTGCTGCCCGAGGACACGATTTGGAGCAGGGATGTTTCTGTCCATCTAGTGATATGCACAGCACTAAAGTGTGAATCTCCCTTCTGCCCACGGGACCCATGGCACAGTCCATTTTTAACTTTTAAGGATATTCTGGGAAAAAAATAAAAAAAAAAATAAAGAGGAAGAAAGAAAGAAAAGAAAAAAAGAACAGAACCAAAGCATGTTTTTCTCCATTACCATAAAGAGGGCTTGTGAATGCATGGTATTAGTATCCCAAAAGCTATTAAACTCCTTAGTGATGGGAAACAGATGGAAAATAAGACAAAAGAATTCACAACTCATGTTAGACTGAATTGAATTCCTTTAATTTCACACAATGAATAACATATGAATAGGATTAACTTTTTTTTTTCTTTTTTTTTTTTAGTTAAGTGCTCTATACTGTGCTAACCTGATTTGGTAGCGAAAAGACTGAGCTTTGTTTTAGAAAAAAATGTTTAAAAACCAACATCTAAGATCATGAAGGAGCATGACATTAAAGCATGCCAGATGTATCTAAGCCTCAAAGAACATCAAGTCCATATCCATTTTTAAATGTACAAAAATGCTTCATGAATAAAAACTGTTACAAAAAGAACATTTCAAACAATGTACAAGTTTTTTTCTTGCCTCTATATTCAATAAAATACAAATACATTTTTTTGCTCTAAAATATGTTTACATACAATCAAAGTAGAACATGCAAATTACACTTTAAAAAAGGCTTTTAAAAACCACTTATGAATACAAACTAAAAATTAGCCAGCACGACTTATAGAACAATCTTGTGCCCCATTCGTTTGATTTTTTAATTTTTTTGAAATACAGTATATACATATTTAACACTTCATGTGCATTTATTATTTAAGAAATAGCTTAAAAAAATAAAGAAAAAGAAAAGTAAAACAAACCAACATGGGTTTGAACTGCTTCCCCATGTTGTCCAATTGGCAGCTCTTCTAATGTTTTAATATTTTTTTTCTTTTTCTTTTTTTTTCTATGTAGTGTTTTATGCAACCTAGGCAGGCATCTTAAGTAGATCTCCAATATGTGAATTTTGTTGAAATGTGCTTCTAATTATCTCAGAACTGCTGCACCCCAGTTTTTGGATGATATGGAAATAAGAGGCATTACAAGGGTAAGATTTTTGTTTATTTTTTCAATTCAGAAAATCATCTCAGCTTTTTTTTTTTTTTTAGATTTTTTTCCTATTTTTGTTTTGCTTTGTTTAATTTTGTTTCCCTTTAGCCTGTATTCTTTCAGTTGTTCCTCAGACTCTTCAGGATGCTCTTTAGATTTGATTAAGTGCAGTCCTGAATCAGGGCCTGTGAAAACAAGAGCTAGGGAAATCCTTGTGTTTGGAACAATGATTTCTGTTTATTTGGTGCACTACTGTAGTGGTCAGAAGCTCTCATAATGAGCCAGCACCCCACTGCACCAGATGCTACCCAAATATTCACAATTAGAATATTCTATGTTCCACAACATTTCTGCCAAATGGGCCATGCTGTAGGTTACCCTGGTAGCTGATGATTATTTTCACCTCTTTTTAATTTATTTCTTTCATTTGTTTTTTTTTAAACAGTTTTCCAAAAACATGCAAGGTGCTTCACAGATAATTTAACATTGAAGGGCTCAAGATACTGGCAGCATGAAGGTCTTGGAGACACAAGTGGTAATGGTTTTTTTTTTTGTTTTTTTGTTTTTTTTTTTTCCTCTCTCCCTGAATATTTATCCCCATTTCTGGTTTTACACTGGATTGAGGAATAAAAGACCCACAGAGTGGATGCAAACCCGTGGCCTCATTTCATATGGCTCACAGCCACGTGATGCTGTTTTGTGTTTTTATTGAAGCATGCTCAGATGTGTGCTAATCTGTGACACAGTGGAGGTGTTTGAAAGGTTTTTTTGGTCTTAGTAAGCAAAAGGGTTTTCACCCCAGTTCTATACAGTATTTGGAAATGTGTGGAGAGAATCTAGAAAGTTCCTCAGTAAATTTTCCTTGTGGTAAGGGAAAAAAATCAAAAAGCTCATTACTGGAATATTGGGTAATAAACGGCAGGAGTGGGATTTTAGCCTTAAGCCCTAAAACTAAATCCTTTATGATCTGCATGTAGTACATCGCCTTAAAATATTATTCTGTCAGCAACTTGCTTATCATCTTTGTAGACTATGCAACATGCAGAACACAAATTCTGAGTGCCATCTAACAGTATTTTCAGTCTGCTTTTTATGACACTAACAAGCTACTCTTCCTGTCAGCCCAGGACCAGCTGCACGAGGGCGTTGTGTGGACAGACAGACAAAGCTGTACCACAGTACCACGCTCCACCTGGCAGCACCTTCTTGCCATGAAAAAAAAAACCTTGAGCTTCTGGATAGAGCCCATCCCATGCTGAGAGCTTTTAGCTACCAGGTCCTGAACTTACTTTCTCTAGGACAAATAGGACTTCTTCATGGTTTTGCCCAATTAAGGGTCTGTGGGGTTATTCCCTCCAAGTGGATGCTCTCCTTAAACACTGTGCCTCTAGCAGCTTTTTGGATAGCACTTTTTGGAAGGGTAAGGGCATTCTTTTCCCAAAGCTTAGGAGCATGGGAGGCAGCAGCCACTCAATTATCCTTCCTGGTTCAGTTTTATCCCAGTGTGTCCAGAAAGGTCCAGCCCAAATCCAGTCCTTATGGGCACTCTGACCCTATTGAAGCCACGATGGGTGTTTGATGACAGAATTTGTTGCCTTCAGACCTTTTTTTCACTCACTACACACTGAAATGTCCTTCAATGCTATGAAAGACATCTCTGGAGATAAAACTAAGGATAAATTGTTGTCTGGCTTAATTTCTGCTACCTGGAATACCACACTGACAAATGTTTTTTTGTCATTTTAAGTGACTGTCACCAACTTTCAAGCCCAAAGGAAATTGGTAGAAAAAGATTTATAAATTAACTAAACCTCAATCCAATGTTTTTTAAGGAAGAAGAGAGGAGTTCAATGAGGTTTAGGTTTTTATTTTCTGCAGGCCTACAACTTCAGTCAATAACACTGCTAATTCAAGAGAGCTGAAAAGCAAAATTGGTTTTAACAGAACGAGCAACCAGCCAATTTTTTTCTAAGCTGCATTAATTGGAAAACAAAAAGCACAAATAGGTATGATGAATGATGAAAAACAAATTGGAAACAAAATTCTGCGATCCCTCTTATCAGTTTTAAGGAGTTAGGACCTCAAAATTTGTTCCAGTCTTAAAAAATAAAAAAAATAATACATCCCCTCTTCCAGCTCCCCGACGCAATCCTATCCCCATATGCGTTCAGTTTTAATAAGCTAAGGTGCTATCACAGAAGAAAAATCAGTCTCTAAAAAACAACGAGTTGTATGTTTACAGTGTTCCTCTAACACCATAGTCTTGATATGATTTTGTAAATAAATAACAGAATAGAAACACAATATTTTTCTTGTGGGGACTTTTTTGTTGGGTTTGTTGTTTTGTTTTTGTTTTTTTTTTTTTTTGGTGGGGTTTTCTTGTGGTTCTTATTTTTCTTTTTTTTTTTTTTTTTTAGTGTCGTGCTATATGAAGCTTCCTTGGCAATAAACCAATTCAAGATTTCTCGAGGAAGGGAATAGCATTTGGCTTGTGAATCATGAAATAATTCCAATCCCCCCTCCCTTGGTGTAACCTTCCCTCCCTGTTCCTATTTTAATATCCATCTTGCCATGCTAGGTGTTGAGTGCACAGCAGGATTAAAAAGAAAGGAAATAAAGTTGAAAGTACCTATTTCAAATTTCAACAATTGACTTTCTTTTTTAAAAGCATTGACACTGCAATGGAACAGCTTTTTGTTCAGTCTTTGTTTTAGTTCAACATTTTAATTGGGCTGTGGAAATGGAGCTTGGGTATTTTACCCAAGTTTAATCAATGGCTAACGGACAACTCGAATGAGAAATGTACAATTTTAACTGACCATTTAAAGAGACGATTTGTCACACACAGTTTGCATCCATGCAGACTGAGAGCTTTATAATTACATTATGTACAAAAAAAAAAAAATTATTTTTAGTTTATTAAGGCAACCACAACTTGGAGAACATGTCCAAAGTGGCATTAATACAATTGCAGTGGTGATACCCTTTGAACATTTTTTATTTCTATTTTCAGATAAGAACACTTATTCCTTTTCTTTTCTTTTTTTCAGAAATAATTGCCAAGAAAGGATCTATTATCCATAGGGTTTGTTCTATAGTTTTTTTTAAACAATCTACTTTATCTATTTTCTTGAAAAGATAATATCAAGGCATTGCTACCCAATACAAATTATTCATATTATGGTTTTCCCATTAATTTCACTGGGAACTGCAGATGGTAAAAACTTGGTAGGTTTGGGCCCTGTTTTTTATTCTATTTTTTTTTTTTCTGTTCTATTTTTTTCTTTTATCTTTTTTATATTCTTTTTTTTGGTGATTTTTTTTTCCATGTTTACTATAACTATTCCCCAGAAGTGTCTTGCTGTTCTCTACTCATATGTACCGAGCATCAAAACAACTTGGCTGATGGATGACCCCTTTTTCACATGCCATTGCCAAGTTGCTTCATATAAACGTGCTATTTTAACTGAATATCCGTGTATACCTTATTTTAAACTGCTGTGATATTCCATTGTTTCTTGGGATAGCACTCGGAATGAGTGTGCACGCGTGTAAGGCTCTAATTTTCTATTGCCTATATTGCAGCTAGTTGTAACTAGGCAAGTAAATGAGAAAGAAATATATAGTTCTAGCAGGAGCCAGGCATTTTGGCTTATGCTGTCCCAAAGCCTGGTAGGTATACAAAACTGGAAAAAAAAAAAAAAAAATCAAATAGGTTATAACCAATATCACAGTTGAGAAAATTACATTATTTTTTGTTGGTTTTTTTTTTTCTTCTTTGTTGCTTTCTTTGTTTCTTTCTTTGTTTCTTTTTTTTTGTTTCTTTTTTTTTTTTCTTTTTTACAGTGATTTATACTATGGTAAAGTTACTCTTAACTTCACCTGGCCCACCAAAAAGAATCAGAGTCGAGCATGCACCCTTAGTGACAACGTTCAGCTCTCTGCGAGGATGACTTCCCGCCTCTGGGTACGGTATGAGAACAGCAATGCTGAGATTCAGATTAGTTTTGTAAACTCGGCAGAGTTCATGCTTTTTCCAGCTTTGACATACATCCTCCTCCCCTGTATCCCCCACTTTTCCCGCGCCTTTCCCCCCTCTTTTCTTGGGGGGGGTGGCTTGGGTCAAAGCGATGAAGAGGAAAGATGCGAGCCCCAGCTGGCACAGCTCTCTGCAATGAGTTCTGGCTGCTGAAGGGACAGGTCAGTCTGGTGCTGCCAAAGGGGTGAGGCGGACTGTGCACCTCCTGTCCCCCAGTCCTGGCGCGCTCCACGAGGGGCACCCAGCATCTGACGAGGTGCACTGGCCTTAGGGAAGGCCTTCGCTTTCGCTCCCTCTGCCTTTCCGGTGCCGCTTCACTTTCACGTCCTCCTCGTCCTCCTGCGAAGACTTGTTTTTCCTTTTTCCAACCCGGGGTGCCCGGGGTAGAGGGAGAGGGAGTGGAGGGGGTGGAGGAGGCAGAGGGGGCGGCAGTGGTGGCGTCTCTCGAGCCATGTGTATGACAGCCTCGATGGTGGCCATGATTGTATCTTGAGTGGCTGCTTGCTCCAATATTAAAGGGTTGAGTGTTGGTCTCTGACCTCTTTTGCTTGGAAGGTCAACACATTTTTCCAGAACGGGCATTTGGTCTCTGGAGTCTTCGTCAAAGGAAAGGGGTTGCTTCCGAGGACGCCCCCTCCTCTTCTTCACGAAGTTATTGCCTGTCTTTGATTGTCTCTGCAGCCGCTTGGCTTTCAGGATCTTGTTCACGTGATCCAGGTTCTTCTTTGTGGACAGGATCTTGGTGTAGTTGCACATCTTGCGCACCTCGCACTGGATTGCTTCAATTTCACGGCGCTTGAACCTTTTCTTCAGTGGTGAGCTGGCTGTTGGGAGACAAGGAGAGAAACAGAGGTATGTCAAACAACAGTGACTGGAAACTCTTCTTTGACCCCTCCCAGCATCATGAAGAGTAGATGAAAATACAGCTTTGATATAAGTAGTCTTCAGATATTTCTCCCTGCCCACTCCCTCTTCTAAAGCAACAAAGCTTTTGCTACAGCAATGTTTTGGCATGGGTTTGCTTCATTCTCATTTTTCAACCTTTAATAGGAGAGAAGGAAGCTTAGCATAGCTGTCATATTGGCCCAACTTTACTATTAAACCTTCTGTATCCCAAAGATATAATCCCAATGCCTTCAATTCAGCCTTTAATTCTTGTCATGAATGCCAGTTACTATGAAAAGTGTTTGTTGCTGAAACTAGTGGGCAGAGACAAGATGTGTGGGTCACTTCATCTGTGGCAATTTCATTACCCCTGTCTGGGTTTCTGTACTATCATCTCTTCAGATACTAGCTGAAACTATTCAGTCATATAATTGACTTTAATGGCCCCCAAAGTAAGCTTACTCCTGGTTCAGATCACTTACTTTAGATCTGAACGAAGTCCAAAGTAGTTAAGTCCCTTGCCAAGGTCACATTGTGAGTCATTGTCAGAGCTGGGAAGAGTACCCAGAATTTCTTGGCTCCTGGTCCTTTGCTTAGGACACGAGACCTTGCTTGTTTTGCCTAAATTGTCTCATTGTCCTTTCCTGAACATGGCATCTGTTCAGGGTTCAGGATTTGCACACAGATTAGAAGTAACTACCCCTTTGTGAGGGAAGCAGAATGTTTTAATTCTGCTGTTGCAATAACTGGTGCTTCCTTTCACTCCTAACATATCCGTTCTGTGCTGCTGGGGAAGAAATGATGGAGCTCAGAATTTCTTTTTTGGTAAAGAATAAAACATCCCACTAAATTAACCTCAGCCCACATCTACTTGCAAACTTAATTTACACCTGACTGTCAAGAAGTCATTTGGGTTTGAAATCCTTGAAGTTTCCCGAGCAGGCAAGATTTTGAGAAAGGTTCATTTGGGGGTTATCTCTGTCTTCATGGCTAACAGGCTAATCTTCCCGCAGTAGTTTAAATAAAGTTGCTATTGTAGCATTTTCTGCAGATAACCAGGAGCTGTCAAGTTGTAGAATCTCCTCTTGCTCCCTATGGGCTGTGACAGATTCAGCATATAAACCTCATTCACTGGCCTCCCCTCTTGGAGAGCATAAATTATTGGCTCTTATACCACCATGTTGCTTGGATTCAGCAAAGAGCTTGCATAAACAAACCCAAGTTACAATGTAAGAAGTAGGAGTGAGTCATAAACAAAACACAGACATATGCTCTCTTATAAATAAAGACCTGGGATGGCCAACTTCCCAAAGTCTGGTTTTCATTAATTACAAAACAAAATACATTTTCCATATGTAACCCACTCCCCACACCAAAAAGAAAAATAAAACCCATTTACAGTTTGTGGTTCACAAAGGACAAAAGAAAAGAGGAATGCAGTCACTTTGGTACCAAAGGAAAAGAGAAAGGAAATGAAATATCCAAGTTGCTCAAGAGAAGCTAATTACTTGCACAAAATTCCTCCCAAGTAGGTCATCCCTAAAAACTGTGTATTCAAGATCCCTAAAGGCAAGTGGCAGCAAGCTATTTCCCAGAAATTTGATCAAAAAAGGTTAAGTCCCTGTCACAGAAAATTATTATTCTCATCTGTCATTACTGGTGATTGACATAAGCAGTCCCAATAACTTCAGACTTAAGCATTCAAATCCTTTGAGTCCCTCCCATATCCTGAGAGTAGCTTCAGGTCAGAAGATCTGAAAAATCAAATATTTGGCACACTCTTCAAATTCGCTGTCCACCTTTTGCCTTTTATTTCTATTGTCAGGGCACATTTTCAAGTCCTATGTTTGTTTTTTTTTTAATTCCAGTGTTTGGGGTGTTGGTTTTTCTTTTCAGAAAGTAAAGCTGAAATTCTTTAGTTGGTGATTGACAACGGAAAATTTAGCAGAAATACAGGAAATCTTGCAAAGGTATCATGATGATACCAGATTTGGCTTTATTCTCAATTTTCATTGCAAAGAAAGTAAGCCAGGGAACCGGGAAAAAAATAAAGACTTATCCAAGTACCTGAAAAGATTTTATGTCTTTGCTAAGATTTATCTGTAGCCAGTTGTTTCTGCAGATTGGTGTTACCACCTGAACGTGGTCAGTGGAGACCTGGTCTCTACAGCTGGTAGAGGATGACCTCAGCTTATAAACTCTAAAATAGGAACTCAATGCAATTCAAGACAACCTTGCACATTGTTTTGATGTCCTGATACTGGATAAGAACAACACAGTGCTGTATCCTGAAACCCAGTGAGTGTCTTAGGCACTGAAGAGCTCACTCAGGCTGGGTGTCCTGAGTGGAGGCTGGTTCTGAGTAGACAATGCCCAAGTGGAGCAGAGGCATCACCTGCCTTCTGCCAAACTGCCCAATTCCCCAAAATTAACTGATATGCAGGCAATTATGGGCAGGCTTCTGCTCATGCAGGTAAATGTACAAGCTGAACATCACTTTCAGTGTCTTTCTTCATGTTTACAAACCTTTTCTCCCCCCCTCATAAAACTTTGCAAGCTCACAATTCTGTTCATTTTTGTGCTGAAATGCATTTTCACATTTAGGGAAAAAACCCTTCTGTGCTGTTCTTTGCTGGCTTACTGAGCTATTTTTTCCTTTGTAAATGCTTTGGGGTGTTTATGGCTTTCTCAGGGAGCTTGTTAGAAGCTCCTAATAATTCTTTTGCTTTCTTCCTTGCAAAACTCTGTAGTTGCAGGCTCTAGAAATCATTTCAGTTGTTACACAGTCTGCCAGTAGTCAGAATGCATGTACTGAGTAAGTGCATATGCTTTCAGGTCAGGCTTATAAAGTGAGATATTAGGAAACCCAACATTATTTTGATTATTGAATGTCAGGGACATCTGATTCTGCATTTGGTGTAGGAAGACTATGCAGAAAGAGTCTGATGGGCCTGCAGAGGGAAGCTTTGATGAGGTGTGCCTATGCTAAAATATCAGGGAGGTCTGCCAAAGTAAACTGCTATTGAAGTGAGAGCCATTAGGTGTTATCAACTCATCTGGAAGCTCTTGGTGAGCAATCTTTGATATAAAATATTTTCGTATATTGCCATGTGATATACTGCTCTGCTGAAAGCCAAAGCTAAGTATTAATCTTTTCCATTTTATCCAGACACATCCTGACCAATCCTGAACACAAGTAGATCTGTGTTGGTCTTAGTTTTTTTGATTTTTCTCTGGTCTATGTTGGTCTTAACTTTGGTCTTAACTTTTTGTTTGCTTTTTTTTTATTTTTCCCTGTTCCTGCACATATTTTGCTGTTTACACATGCGAATATTGGTTTGGGAGGAAGACTTTTGTCTTGATCTATTTGGTGGAATTTCTTTAGAAGGGACTGGAGATGGATAACAGTAACTTTATGTCTGCATGCAGGGATATAAAAAAGTAAATGTGCTCCCACGGAGGGGATGCAACTTGTGGCAGCCTCCAGGCACCAGAGATGCACAGGGGGACAATTTTTTACTTGGGCATATTGATCTCCCTTCACCTTCCCACAAGCTGCCTCCATGAAGGCAAAACGCAACCCAAAATGAAGAGAAACTAGAAATGCACGATGCGGCACAAGCTTTTATACTTTTGCTTCCTCCTTTCCCCACTCTCCAAACAACCTCATCTAGCTGCCCCAAGACAAGCAAAAGCCAATATTAGCCTTAAACCATAGCTTTACACATTTGAAATAAGGCACATGGAGGTCTGGTGCTTCTCCCCTCCCCAGGGTTCACAGGTGCAGTGAGGCTCAGCCTCACAAATTGAAATAGCTGCAGGCCATGCTGGCAGGCCATGCAGGAATGATACGATGCTGGAAACAGCTTCTGAAGCAAAGAGAGACATTCCTACCAAAAAATATATGTTTCCAAGGGTATCTTAGAGGAGGCTGAAAGACCCACTCCAGCACAGTGATGATGAAGTAGGAGGTGAGCCCAGGTGGATCAGTCTCCCTGGATGCTCTTCATTGACCCCAGAAGTTTGTTCTGGATGGCTCTGTTGTGTCTGAAGCTCTAAACTCCTTCTTGCTGCCTGTCATTCTCCATCCCTTTGGAGGTGCCTGAGGCCACTTGCAAGAACATGGCACTGAGGAGGCTGCTCAAAGTTGGGGTCAATTTTCTGACTTAATTTGAATGGAGGAATTTTCAAAGAGCTTCCTATTAATTACAGGAAACCCATAGCACTGTCCTGTTTTCCCATTAACACAGTTTCTTTCAGTTTTCAGCTAAATTATTTCAACATCTGGGCTACAGATAAACCAACAATTTAATTAGACTTCTGAAAATGGAAAGAATGAACTGCGCAGTCAAGCATACACTTTCATCTTGAAACGGATCATAAAATATTTGTGTGCTTTCCTTCTCTGCTGCTTTAAAAATCTGTCCTGGGTTTATATATAGGAAAGTATTAAAGACTAAACAGACAATCTTGATTTTTTTAATACAAAAATTTATCTTCACAGAGGCTAATTTGCAGCATGAAACCCATATTTTCACTATTTATTCAGGAAGTGAGAGGGAAATAAAAATAAATGCATTGAAACAGTACTTTCAGTTGAATGATTAAAAATGCAATAATTCTGTAAATCAGTGATACAAATATGCTTTTTGTGTACACGGCATCAAAAGTTTGACAAGACTATGGAACTCCTAATGGCTGCATGTAGGGTAATGAACTGTGGATTCCCCATTCGCTGGAAATTAAGACAAAATGCAAGATTAACTTCTCTATCCATGCCCAAGAAAAGGCATGATTGTGCCTAAATGACTTGGCTCAATTTCCAACAGTATAAAGATATCACCTGTTTGATCTGATTCAAAATAGAAGCACAAAATATAAGCTTATAGAAAGGCATGCTATTCTGACTTATTTATTCTGGTATTTTAAATCACTGCTCATTGCCCCATACAATTTTGCATTCGCAAGACAGAATATTACACTAAAATCACTCAAGTATGCAGTAAGAAATCTCATCTGCTCCTCAGCTATTCACTGTGTATTCGGTTTGTTCATGCTTCAGGGATGGGAGAATTTAAAAGAAATGAAGAATGGGGCTGAGGAAGGAACCCAGAAGTCTTGCTTCAGAGTGTCCTGCTAGACCATAAAGGCTGGTGCTATTTGTGTCCTCATTGCACAAGTGGTGGTGTGTGAATAACATAGATTTGATGTGCCAAGATATACAATCACTGTAAGAAACCAATGGGAATTTTACAGCCCGATTATCCCATTAGATATTCACATTTGCAGCTGCTTCTCCAGTCGGGAAGAGAATTAGGTGAACATATTGTACAGCTCCAGAAGGAAGAAGATGAGGAAGAAACAGAGGGGGTGGAGCAAAAACGACATTACCTGCTTCAGATGTTGCTGATGATGAAGGTAGGAGGGATAATACTGGACTTGGCATTGCAACACTGTCAACAGCTGCTGGTTTCCTTCTGGTCATCACATTACAGGCAGAACTTTCCATTTTTCCATGAAGTGAAGTCTGGTCTGCTTTTAAGTGGGGACCTGCAATTCCTGGGGAAACAAAATTTGGATGAGTATTAGTACTGTAACATGTCTGGGGATATATCTGAAAAAAAGAGAAGTCAGTTGCTGTCCCTGCTACATTGATATATTCCCATATTTTCTTGTGGATGTATCTGTAATACAGTCTTGATACTAGCAAGGGTCATAATTGTTATTAATTTTTGATAATTTTGCTGAAGGATATACCCTCACTGGTCTCTATGAACCATGGTAAACCAACAAAACATTCCACATTGGTACTATTTCTTCTAAAATAAACCATGTACACTCTGATACATGCATAAAGACAGATATCCTTCATAACTATATTTAGTGGGAATGCCTATGTATCATTTCCCGGGTAGTTCATTCTCCACACATTGTTACATACTTCTCTGCTATAAACACCTGACTTAGTGGGTGTTTCATCTGAGTAAGGAGCAGACATCAGGAACAACCTCAATATGCAATTCCCTTCCAAAGCACATTGCATTTATTTTTCAGGAATTCCCTTCCTAATTAAATTTGCCTTGCAGCTCATCAAAGGGAAGTGAGTTTAAAAAGAAAGTTCTTAAGTTCTTTGTCATATATCTTTCTACCTACAGTTTACAATGCAGAATAAATGAGTAGTAAAAAAATGCCAAAGAAGTTAAATATTCCAGAAAAATAAAAGTTATGCACTTACAGCTGGAAAATTCCTCCACTAACAGCAATATTATTGTGATACTGTAATACTAACCGTATTTCTCAAATTCTCTTATAGTTTGTAACCATTTGTTTGCTTGTAAATATGTGAAATTTAAACTTCTGACATGGAAATTTGAAAACCTCTCCCAGTCTCTGCGATGTTTGGCTTCAACATGATTAGGGCAGATACTCAATTATCAGAGATAATTCTTCATAAATTCCCCCTTTTTTCAGAAGATCTCAACCTGCACATTAGCCTCATATAAAATGCAACAGATTTTGGCAATTAAATTTTACAGTGATTCAAAAAAATCACAGAACAGCTGAAGTTCAAAAGCTCCACACCTTGTCCACTTCACCCTGCTCAAGCAGGGTCATCCAGAGAAGGCTGTCCTGGACCACATCTGGCCAAATAAGAATATCTCCAAGGAGAGAGAATCCACAGCCTCTCTCTACAGCCTGTTCATCCCCTCTACAAATCAAAACAAGTAAATCTACACTGTTCAGGAATAACCTGTGTTTCAGGTTGTGCCCACTGACTCTTGTCCTGTCACTGGGCAGCACCGAGAATAATCTGGCTCCATCCTCTCTAATCTTTCCCATCAAACATTTGCCTTACGTGGAAAACTCCCCCTGAGCTTTCTCTTCTCCAGGCAGAACATCCCATCACTCTTAGCCTTTCCTCATGAGAGAGATATCCCAGATTCTTAATAATCTTTGTGGCCTCCAATTAGACTCCTTCCCATATGTCCATGTTCCTCTGACATATCAGCCACTCCTCTGAGTTCTGAAATTCTCCAGATTTGCTGAGGGTGTTCTCTACCCGGTCACCCTGCTCATTAATTGATATATTAAAAGATTTTAGTCCCCATTTCATAGGGTGCACCCCTACTGACGGGTCTCTAAGTGGATTCTGTGCTACCCATCACAACCCTCTGGGACCAGCCAGTTTTCAGTCCATCACAGTGTGCATTTATCCTGCCTGTGTTTCATCATTTTATCTACAAGAAGCTGATAGAACTCAGTGGCAGAACTCTTGATAAAGTCAAGATCAGAAACATCAGATTGGTGATATATGATTTCCCCTTCACAGATCTGTGATAACTACTCCAGGCCATCTTTTCCTCCATGTGTTTGGAAATGCTCTTAGCAATTACTTTATCAAATTCTAGGGATTGAGGTGAGACTGAATGGTCTTGCTGCCTCCTTGCTTTTTCTTCTTGACCTTATTGGACTTGTATTTCCTCTCTTCTAGTCCTCAGATACCTCTTCTGATCACCACAATCTTTAAAAAACAACCAATAGTAGCCTTACAGTGATGCCATCCAAATCCTTCAGCACCTCTGTGTAGATCCTGACAAATCCCATGGATTTATGCATATCCAGTTCATTTAACTTTTCCCTGGTCAGATCCCACTTCAAGAGTAGGTTTTCCTTCCACACCAGTCTTACAGGTCTGGGATCCTCAAAGGCCACTCTTACCAGTAGAGATCAAGGCAAAGAGAACAGTCTTCTGCTGATCTTTTTCAGCTAGGGTCCTGATATCTTTCCCGAGGCTATTTTTGGCTGCTTTATGTATCTGTCAAAACATTTCTTGTTGACCTGCTGCCCTAGCTTCAATTCCAGATGGACCTTGCCTTCCTAAGCCCATCCCTGCATGCTTGAACATTGTAGCTCCAGTTCTCTGGGTTGCCTGCTTCCATGTCTCCTTTGCTTCATTTTTGTACCTGACATTACTCAGGAGCTTCTTGGTCAGTCATGAAAATCTCCTGACATCTTTGCTGAGTTTGACTTCCCACTCTGATCTGGTTTTGCATGTCTCCACAATACTTCTGATCCAGGTCAGCAAACCTCCTGGCACAGCAGGTCAGGTCAGTAGGTGGGGGTCTTTATCCCCTGCAGCACTGAAACCCCTCTGCCACCCCTGGCTGCACCTGGATAGCACCTGGTGATTCCTCAAAGACTTTCCACAGGTGCTCTGACACAATTAGAGAATCATCAAGCCTGGGAAAGCTGCCCAAGATCTAGTCCCATACTTCCCCCACCTCTGCCAAGGCCACCACTAACCCATGTTCTCAAGTGCCACATCCTCATGGCTTTTAAATCCCTCCAGGGAATGGGAACTGCACCACTGCTCCTGGCAGCCTACATCAGAACTGGACAACCCTTTATGTGAAGAAAATTTTGTTAATATACAATTTAAACCTCCCTTGGCACAACCTTCCTCTTGTTCTGTCCCTTGTCCCCTGGGAGTAGAGTCTGGCCCCCACCTGGCTGCACCCTCCTGTCAGGGAGTTGTAGAGAGTGAGAAGGTTCCCCCTGAGCCTCATTTTTTCCAGGCTGAGCCCCCCCAGCTCTCTCAGCTTTCTCCCTTTTCCCTTTTGTGTCCCACTGTGCTCCATACACCAAAAATTCCTTATATTTCTTATTTGGAGCAGTCCCTATGAACTTATGTTTTCTAACACATTAAAGGAGAAATATCAGCAGATCTGTGGGTTGTCTCAGAAGCTGTGGAAGAGATCCTTATCAGATTCAGGCACAGAAATGCTACAGTGAGAGGAGTCTAAGAGATGGGGCTAATGGAATGGGCCAGTTTGGCACAGGAGTCCTGAAGAAACTGTGATCTGATATCAGCTGGTGGATTTAAGGGAGGCAAGAAGGGGCAGAAATAGTCATAAGTGAGACAGTGTTACAGGTCAGAGATTGGTGGAGATAAACCGAGCAGTCTCTGCCTGTTAGACCACACATCTTTCCAGAGCCTCAAATCTAGTATTAAGCATCTCAAATTGTATCCATTAAACTTCAGTCTCTCTCTGCTTGGCTTCTCTAGTGCAAATGAGAACAATAATATACCCCTCATCTCGAGAGCAGTCCTATGAAAATAAAATTATCAACATTCATGAAACATTCATCTATTCATACCAAGGCTCAGAAATGTGGAATAAATGAGACATGATGTCACACACTGAATAGCAAAAGGAAAATCCAGCTCCCAAATAGCTGTTCATTAGGTGAGCACTATACATTGAATAAATCAGTGTCCCATAGAATAAGTGAGGTATTTGACTAGGTAATTACCATTTGGAACTGTGTGTATGCACACCTGAGGTTTCACCACTACCCCGTGCTTGGGTTTGTGCCTAAACAATATTTATTCATGTGTGCAGTGGGTGCACAAGAAATGTGCACATGTGGGTGCATGTATCAATACACACACACATATATGCACGTGCATATGGTACATAATAATGCTAACAACCTCATAAATTCAACATCTGGTTCTAATTAAACTGAAGGGCCTATATAAAGAGCCGTATGAAAACATGCAGCTGTAACCTGTTGACCTCTATTGATAAAAAAAGAAAAAAACTCTGTGAAGCTGTGTTTCAACATATCAAGGGACAATCATTCATTTTTTCAAAGGTAATCCCCCACAAACCACTTATCCTCTCAAATCTCTACCTGCACACAGTGTTTGCATTAGGAACCTTGATTTATGGATCCCCACTCCTTGGATGGAGAGGCCAACTTCCTGTTGCCGTGGTTACTTAGATCTTGGTTCAAGGTTAAACTACTCCCAAATCAAAATCAGTGGCAGGCACAGCATCTAACAGCCAGGTTATTGACTACCCTAGGATGCTTAAAGGTCAAAGACCAAAGTGCTGCTCACTGCCTTTGGGGTGAGTCAATATTTTCAATATTTTTATTCTGTTTCTTCTGAAGAAGTAGTTGCTGCTCAATTACCACCTATCTGGGTTTAGCAAGGTCATACAAATCATTGAGGAAAGTCCTCCCCCTGCAGAAGAGATACAAATGTAATGAATTACTTCAAAGTCTACATGGCCCAATTGCAGCTCATCACTGGTGAATCATGGGTTCAGACATTTGTCTCTTGTTTTACAAGCTTGGTTTCTTCAGCCTAGCTCCCCCACCTCACTGAAAGCCTCATCTATATTGAGCAAGAAGAGTAATTTATGGATCTGGAGCAGCCAGTCAGGGAGAACCACCAGTTTTCTTTCATGGATACCAGAATGCAAACAGAGATTTGGATGCATTGCTGGAAACACACAGAGCTGAAGCAATTTTCTCACAAGGCTTTGATGCACACCACAGTAGTGGAACACCTGTCCTTCAGAGGATAGCCCTGCTGGTGTAGTGTCATCACCTCTCATTGGACTTTTTCTTCTCATTTGGAGCACTCTGTTCAGAAGGCCTCAGGTAAGAGAAGGCCCTAGTTCAACCCATCTATGAATCGGGTGGAAATAAATAATTTGCAACACCATCACAGGGAAGTAAGAGTTTAAAATTCACACACTCATTCATTAAATCAGTATATTTTATCCTTTGGCACTGCCCTGGAAAGAGAGAAGATTCTGTGGAGGCTGGAGCACCTTTGCCATGGGGACAGACTGAGAAGAGATGAGAATTGTTCTGTCTGGAGAAGAGAAGGCTCTGGGGAGATCATATAGCCCCTTCTAGGACTTGAAGGGAGCTTCCAGAAAAATCTGAAGAGTGACTCTTTTACACAGCCAGATAGTGATAGGAGAAAGGGGAACTAATTTAAATTCCAAGGGGGGAGTTTTAGATATTACAAAGAAATTCCTCCCTGGGAGGGCGGTGAGGCCTTGGCACAGGGTGCTCAGAGAAGCTGTGGCTGCACCTGGATCCCTGGAAGTGTCCAAGGCTCGGATGGATGGGTCTGGGAACAACATGGAATAGTGGAAGGTGCCTCTGATGATTGCAGGGGTGTTGAAACAAGATGGTATCTAATGTCCCTTACAATTCAAACCATTCTAGGATTCCATGATGTACATTCGTGGCCTGATTCGGACCTTACTTCTCAACTATCTGTTAATCTTTATACATTTCCTCCAAATTAGAACCCTTTTCCTCCCATGAAAGACCCACACCTTGACTCCCCTGAGTCCTACTGATAGCACAGACAACACCACACACACATGCAAGTGAACAATGGGCAGCAAAGCAAGGAAGGAAATCAATCATTACACATGTAATGAGAAAGGGCATGGGGAAAGGACGGCTTCAAAAGCAGAGCCAGACACAAAGGAGTTTATCAAAAAAACAGTGATGATATGCTTATCAAGAAATAATCCTGTAATCATAAATAAAAAGGTAATTCAGGAGAAGCATGATTCTAGTCAGGGAGAACTGGTGGAAAGCTTGTATAGGAGGGAAGTCAAGACTGACTTGAAATTTGGCTTTCCTTAAAGATTTATACCATATCTCATTCACTGGCTAAGCAACTTATGAGCTCTAGCTGATATTAATACATTAATTTTAAAGACCTGGTAATTATTTTTATTGTTATTAAGTGCTAACTTTTCAAGCAATGTGGTCCAACTGCATTGTGCTGGTCTCTTTACAAATGGATTAATTTACTCGCCTTGCTTTACTATTAAATCATGATCACCCTGTTTATTGCATTCATCTGTTTTCTCTCATTGTGTACTTGTACAGAAAGATTCTAGGACAACGTGCACCTTTTCTTCTTTAATCTGTGTACAGAATCTATCACAATGTGCACCCAGGCTGGAACTTGAAGTGCCAGTCCAAAAGAGATAATAAATGTTAATTTGCCATTGGAAAAAGGAGAAAATCAGCTGATAAAAATTGATCTCAGTGAAGGCCTCTGGTAGGGAAGATTTTTTCCTTAGAGAGTTCATTGGACTGGATTTGTACTCCCCACAGATTTCTGGAAATCCACAGCTATACTTAAATTGTTTATGTGTCTGACCATTGTTATTGGAAAACTCTTACAGATGGTTTTCTTTTTCCTCCCAGTGTCTTTGCACAATGAAGCTAAGCAATGCAGCTGTACAGGAATGCACATCTAAACATGCAGTTACTCATAGTATTTGCACTTTGATAACTCCTCAGTTTGGAATAAAGAACCAGAGGAAACCTCATATCTTGGTAAATCTTTTCTTAAGGCTGGTTTTAAATAAATCAGTCAAAAGTTTGGCATTGCATCATTTTCCAGAAGGGATCACTGAATTACTATGTGATAAATGTAGTTAAGGAAAGTAATTATTCTTCTTAAAGTAATATTATTATCTTTCTAACTTATGGAAGTCATTTCCCTGGGTTCTATTTGACGTGTATTATCATTTAAAATAACTGTACTTTCAATGTAAAGCACTGCTTTATGACTTTAAGTCCTTTTATCTTCCTCCCTTTTCCACTACCATATTAAAAACTTCAAATTCCACCTTTTCTAAGAGGGATTTTATATTTTGCAGAATGTGTCCCCCTGAATAAAACCAAGTGCCTATGGAATAATAATATAAAAAAATTACTCCCATTGCCAACAGGCAAAAATTTAAGAGATGAAGTCTGCTTTATTTCAGTCTAGCTATTTTCCTACTTTTTTTTTTTAATCAGAATAGCTTTAGAGAAAGAGGGAGACTGAGAAAGCCATCATTAGATAGATCTTCTGATCTTTATCTCCAGTTGCAGTCAGAAGAGCTAATACTATGATGATAGCTTTGAAATCTCTTAGGAATTGAATAAAAAGAAGTGATAGTGATGAACTCCCAGCTAATAAACACAGAGTGCTTATTTCTGCAGAATGATCAATTTCCAGATGTCCTGAGGCTTATCTGATACAGTTGATTTACTCATTCTCCCTCACTTCACTAATAAAGCTCAAGTCCTACATCAGATTAGAGAAGAGCAAGATTTCTTAAAGGGGCAGGAGGAGGGCTGGCATCATGGCACACAAATGCTGGGAGACACACTAATCTCTTCTGCCTCCTTCTATAACCACCAAGCTGTCTTAAACAGCTGCCTTCCTCTGCTGAAATCATACACTTTATCCGCTTTGGGTTAGTACAGTAATGCAGACAATTAATTTGTTATCTTGTTAGTGGAAATTTAATGCAATGATCTAAAAGAACTCTTACATATTGTGATAAACTTTAGTGCCTCCAGGGCACTTCTCCTCCATAGGACTCATTTCACATCCCATCCATTATGTAAATGAGATGTGGAAATAGTTTAGTTCCCCTAATGTATTTGTACACTGATGGATTGCACAAAGTCAGCCCTACTGAAACTAATGAGGTTAAATGCATCTTGCCATTCCTTTCTACTTGGGTGAATCTCTGTGCCTGTGTTCTAGTAATGCAGTGTGAGTCTTCCTCTTCACTTCTTTATGAAGATAATTGTGATTCCTGACAGGGAGCACAGTGGCAACTGCTGCAGTACCTGGAGCTTGGCAAGGTGTCTCTTCAGCGAGCAGAGCAGCTGCTGTGGCTCTGTGCAGGTGTGGGATTGTCTGGGGAGGCTGCAGATCCTTTCACATTTTGGGGACAAGGGTCCCAGGGCCATGTGGAGCTGCATGCAATGACATGCAGTATTTGGTAACTATGTAGCTGTCAGCATTATCAGTGGAAGGATTAGAGCCCAGGAGAATAGGGTAAGAAAGCATTATTTTCGTCATCATCAGGATGAGTCTCAAGATTCCATTGCTCAGCCATAAAATGTAAGGATTTCTTCCTAATATCTAACCTTGCCTTGTACTCTGTCAATGTGAAGCCATTTCACCCTTGTGTTGTCAATACAGGCCCTTTCCAAAATCCTTCTCCAGCTCTCTTGGAGCCCCTTTAGGTACTGGAAGGGTCTAGATATCCCTAGATCCTTCTCTTCCCCAGGTGAACACCCCCAGCTCCCCCAGCCTGGCTCTAGAACAGACGTGCTCCAGCCCTCTGAGCACCTTTTGTGGCCTCCTCTGGGCTTCTACCAACAGGTCCACATCTTTCTAGAGTTGAGGGCTCCAGAGGTGGACACATCACTGCAGATGGGGTCTAATCACAGGAGTGCAGAGGTGGAAAATCCCCAGCTTCAGCCTGCTGCCCATGCTCCTGCAGCCTAAGAAGACAATCAACTGCAACTTGAATTTTAAAAACCAGTCTCCTGTCTTTTTCATATTTGTGGTGAATTAGACTTCCTAGCAGATGCAGTATTGCTCCTCTTTGCCTTTTGGTTTTGCTCTGGATTTCCTTTTTCCTGTACCAGTACAGGAAGGATCACAGAACTTCTTCTTGCTCTGCGTATTGTCTGGGTGAGTCAGGAGACTGAGGAATAATGGAAATGCAGCCCCAGTCACTGTAAATGAAGTCTGTATGTCTGGAAGCTCAGTCTTTAGTGAATTCCAGGATGAGCACTTAAAGGAGCTGGGGGGAGCAGTTCACAGTCCAGGGCAGCACAGGACAGTCACACAAGGTGACTGTAAAAGTGCTCCTGCCCTGTCCCCTCCAGCTCCAGTGTATGCCCTTCACAGGCTCCCAGACATCAAACAGTGTGGGACTGGGATCCCATAATATCATGGAAGAAGTCACCATTTTTATTATTATTTCCTTCTTTTTTATTTATTTTTTTTTTTAATGCCAGGAACTAATGAACAAGTGAAATTAGGATTTTTAGTGGAAGTTGGATCAAAGTAGAAGAACACAGTACTTATATGCTGGTGACAGCAATAAATAAATTTAATGAAAGGAAAACTCAAGGGGTCAAAAAACTAATTCAGAGTCAAAGGCTCTGAGTTCCCAGGCCTTATGAGCAGAGTTTCAAGGTAAAGGGTTCAGAATCAAAAGTTTTTCCTACTTGGAGACTCAAACTTTAAGTTGAACAAAAAATTACAGTGCAGAGTTGTTGGAGACTGACAGAATTAAGAGGGACAGATAGAGACTGACAGGGTTGGAGAAATTAAATTTGCCATTAAATATCTCAGCAAATGAATCATTTAATACATGAAGATGAAGAACTAAATTCTCTCACAGAGGGGATAGGACAAAAATTAAAATCTGTGAAAGAGGTGAAATGAAAAAGCATTGTTTGAGGGAGGATGGTTAGGTGAAAAGTGAAACAAAGGGCTCTTTTAAAAAAAAATATGGAAAACCACTAGGTGCACTGAGGGGCAGAAATGAGAAGATCTCCAGGTAGGAGCAAAGAACTACCTAGAATAAGTAGTCATTCCAAGATGAGCTGTCACAGTGGATGAGGATCTGCTCACTGGGGAGAAAGAAAACAGAAGACAGGACTTCTTTCTCAAGAACGCAGCTGAGGAAAGACAGATGGGGAAATTTCAGTCCTTAAGTAATGAGAAAAGTCAAGGGTGGTATTTTGAGCTGTTGTTTTTCTAAACAACAGGGATGATCATTTTTAAATGTGGCAGATAGAGCTGATATCCCCTAGGCAAGCAGGGCTGGGAGCAGTTTGTATTTATCACAGATTAAATGGGACACTGGCAGCTCTGGAAGGAGAGTGCTGGCATGAAGCATAGCCAGAAGAGTCAAGTTGCCAGCCGGGGGGAGGACGAATGATGCACAAGGGCTGGGCTGCTGTAATGATGCGAGTCATTTTTTAGGCACATCCATGGTACAAAAAGTGATGAAAACTAAGAGAAGTTATCAAAGTAATCAGCAAAAATCTTGCTGAACAAGTTCAGCTGAGACCTTCACTAAGGAAACACTGTGTTCCTCCAGAAATGGCTTCATACTCTCTGTGTATTAGCAAAAGAAAATATATGTTTACTGCATGAATTCAGCTGATATATTTCTCTTGCAAACATAAATGTTATACTTGCACTACACCAGCTTAAGCAGTCCTGTGACTTATTTAGAGAATTAATTGTGTCAGGGATGTTGCTTGAACCCAGAAATCCATCTGGTTACTGAAAAGGAGAAGAAAAACAGGGGAGAACCTGCACTGTGGAACTTATTTCAGTAATATCTGAACTGATCCCCCAAGGGGTCCACACCTTTCTACTCACAGCAGCTGCAGGTGAAGGTGGCTAAGAAACCACAAAGGTATTTGGGGACAGGTGGGGTGAGGATAGGCAGAAAGTCACTGGGCTGACAAAAGCATCCAAAGCTGCTGATTTCTAAGTTAGCATTTTCCCTGCTGGGCAGGGCAGCAGAGCAATTTCATTTTTCTTCTTTATCTGTAATAAGCTGTGCCACAGTTCATACAATCAGAAATACTCTGAGTATGACGTGCATTTGAAGTGAAATCTCAGCACTTAATAGGAGTCTCCATAGACCTTGCAATCTAGAAGAGGTAAAACTCCACTGCAACAGAGGAGTTTTTATTTTTAGAAGGTGTCATGTTGGCATTGTTTTAAAATCTGAGTCCATTCATCCCACTTTAATTCTGATTTATCATTAAATGAGTGCTTTTTTTATCAGCAACGGAGATGAAAAATAATGCATACTGGGAGTGCATCTATTGTTCTTCTTTTTTCTTCTTTTTTTCAGATCAATAGATAAGGGGTGTTTTCTCACCTTTCATGGGGAAAACTACAGTAATTTGCTTTATTATGAAAACTGAAATCTGTTTAAACAGATGTATAGGTAAGCTCATGAGTATTATTGACAATTAAACTCAGCAACAAATAAATTAAACAGCATTTGAAAACTACTAAAATATGTGAAAATTACCAAACACAGTACAATGTTTGGCTTTGTTTAAATATCTCAGTGTTCCTATGAATGGAGAAAAGACAGTCAGACAGGGAAATCAGAATTTTCCTCCAAGTTCATCCTTTTGCTTTTATTCAGATAAGAACACCCAGTGACATGCTATTTTTCTGATATGTACCTTAGTGTAAAATCTTCAGTTTTGCATTGTTTTAAAGTAATTTTAAAGAATTCTGAAGGAAATACTTAAGAGTGTTTTTCATTAAAATTCTTGCTGGAGACTGCTTCCTATAACAGTGGAAGAAGGATGGCAGAGAGACCACGTATAATAAGGTCAGAGAGTGCCTCTATGGAGCAGAGAAACAAGAAGGGATATGACTGATGAAGAAAAGGTTAAAGAGGTGAAGAGTGCAGAGTGGAATGAAATAGGGAAATAGATGGAAATAGAAGACAAAGAATAGATTGGAAAGAAGCTGGAGGAGGGAAATCACATATTACAGACATGTGTGAAAAGCAGATTGACAAGAACCAGAAGAAAAAGCATACATGGAAAAGCCTAAATGCTCTTAACCACTGACATTTGGAGCTGTGCTAGCAACGTCAAGGTTGCACATCTATGCTTGAGTCACTCTAAATTTGCAGAGAGCTTTTCTTCATGGCTTTGGTGCAAGCTTGTCTTTAGTTTTCACATTTACTGAAGCCAAAACAGAGTATTTTAGGTTCTCCAAGCAGTGAACGGCTCTCCCCATAGCCTTATATGCTTATTTTATAGCACCAGACAGACGAAATACAGACTGGTGGATCAGGGTAGGAATATGTTCCTGTTAAGCATCCTCTCTGAGAGAGCATCATGATGAAGCAAAGATTATGCAAGCAAAGACTATTTTTTTTCTTTATTTTTTTCTTTAATTTTTTTTTTTTTAATGACTGTTTTCCTGGGGTGGCCGAATTTTATTGTACAAAAACAAGGATGGAACAGAGACAGAATCTGCTGAAATTCTGGCCCTGGCTGAGACTTTGGTCAGGTCACAGCCCTATGGAAAAAACAACGAATGTCAGGAAACTGACAAGCACAAGCTCTCCAACCTTTATGCCTAAAATTAGGTTAAGAGTGTACTCTCTTTGTTCAGGACTCTGTGTCCCAGTACAGATTGACACAAGGAGAGGTTTCAGTTTCAGACAACTGTTTGTAAAAGCTGGCCTTGTAAGTTTTGCAGAAAATATAGAATTCTGGAAAGGAGAAATCTAAAGGGACTCTATTTAGCAGTTTGGGTGTAAAAAGGAACTCAGGCCTTGTTTTTTCCTACTGGGACAGGTGCCCAGGAAAACAGCTCAATCAAATTCAGTGTTTTGAATTTTGTCTTCTTAAACAAATCTATGGATTTATACTTAACACCCTCCTGACAGTGTTTTCTTTTAATAATAGAGGGAATAGTGGGTTCATCTCACTTTAGGTGGCAGCAACTCATGTTTCTACACGAGAGCTATGTATTTAAGGCTATAAAGATGAAATTAGTGCAGTCAGAAGAGTGGAGTGGGCATTTCAGATGAAAAAGTGGGGCCTGCTTTAGTGCAAGATTATTTATGCTCCAGGCTCCATTAGCTAAACTTTCACTGGCCTTAATGAAAGCTGAGAAATCTAACTCAAGCAGCAATCGTATGGTGTGGATATCCAGATTTGGGTGAGAGCAACCATCCTCCTCCCCCTGAAGCCCCGTGGACAAATCACCACTCAAGTGTAAATTCCTCCCACTCAAAAGGAGAGGCTCAAATGTGGATGGTGCATCTCTGGGCCAGGGGTCTGAAGTCTCTGCAGGCACCTGGTTGTATTTGAAATGCCCTGAGGTATTTGAAGCATCCGAGGGACGCTGGCAGATATGATAAAGGGCTTGAGACAAGACCTCTGCCCTTCTGCAAGAGCAGCTGGAGGCCAGGCAGGATATTCTAGGCATCTCAAATGACAACTATGTGTGGGTAAGTGAATCAAGCCCTGAGCCTTCACTCTTGCTTGTCCCAAAGTGTCTTGTGGGTAGGGAAATATCTCATCACTGTAAATATCCCCTTGTCACCTATGAAGGAGCAGCATGAACATGTCCTGTCAACTCTTCCCTGAGTGGGAGGTAAAATGACTGTGATGCAAGGCATCAAGGTGTATGGGCAGGAAATTTAAACCATGGAAATGTCCTCTGATTCTTTAGGATGGATTTGTTACCCAGGCTGAAAATCTGGAACTTTTTTTTTTTTCCCTGCCCCAAGGCAAGGGTTTTGGCTTCCCATTGTAAAGAAGCAAGCATATATTTCTCTATCCCAGCAAACAAAGCATAAAAATTAATACTTATACTAATACTATTACTTCTACTACTATCTGTCAAATCAGCAATTCAAAATTGAAGATGAGAGAAAAACACAGGAACTTACAGGATCCAGCTCTACAATTGCTGTTCTGGAGAGAAGAATCAATGAAACAAATATAGCCTATCCAACTGATAGAAGAACGTTCCTAAGTGCATAATTTGCTTCATCTGTGTTTGAAACTACCTCAAAGCTAAAAAGGCAACATGTCTCAGAATTATGAGACAACTAACTAAGCTGAAGATTTCCTCTCCCCTCTTGTTTATCCATTCTTCTTTGTTCATTTAGTGTTGGTAAAATACTCTGGAAGCAAAACCATCATGATGACTTACACACATGTATCACTTAAATCCAGCTCAACCTCTCAAAAACAAAAAATGCCTCTCAAGGCAGCCTAAGATATGGTTTTGTCTTAAGCTGGGTTTCTCCACAGGAATTTCTCTCCTTCCCACAAACAAAAGAGCCATTTAGTCTAGAGCTGTGAATCCTCAGAGATAGAAAAAAATCCCCCATGAAATGCCAAAGATGCACAAATAAAATATCTTCATTGATGAAGATTAACTGTTTAAATGAAGAAAAAAAAGTGTTGAGCAACTGGTGGGCATTTCCAAGGCTTGCTGTGCTATTTCTGTATCACTGTGCGGCTGTTTCTCATTCCAGGAGTTAAAGGGGGGAAAAAAAAGTCTTCTGTTTTTTTAAATGATCTGGAACCACTTGGCATGTGACTTCTGAAGTGTTTAGCACAGACTTACAATAACGTCATGAACATTTATCAGCCTAGGCCCAAAATCTACTTGCCTGCCTTGTATCATCAGTCATCATGCTAATGAAAATACTAATGGCATTTAAATTGTGTTTCAAGAGAAATGAGCTGTTTCGACTGAACAGGAATTAGAAAAAAAATTAAATTTTTGTACAAAGAGTATATCACTCTCTTTTTTTATTATTATTAATTAGATGAAACGTTTGGCTTCAATGAAGGCTGGGGTCCCAACTGTGCAAGTAACACAGACATACTAAATGAGAAATGAGCCACATCAGTAGACAGAGAAAGGATGAAAATGAGTTAAGAACGAAAAATTGGAATAGGAAACAGAAACACACAAAATGTTTTCATATGACTAAGTGGTGTCTAAGCTAAGTCATTTTAGCATTTCAGATGATCAACAGAGAGGAGACATCTCCAGAGGTCGAGTCATGCCACTTGATCTAGATGCCTGTGCTTGAGTACAGTTCACTGCCCCTGAGTTACCCACACTGGCTGGTTCAAACCACACAAACTTTCAGAAGTCAACACATGAGTGACAGGCAAACACTCTCACCACCTTGCAAGTCAGCAAGACATGCAGCTTGGTGATAGAACAAGAGTTCCTCAAGCTCCATGGGAGATTTAGACTGGGTGTTGGGAAAAATGTCTCCATTGAAAGGGCTGTCAAGACCTGGTGACCAGGCACAGCTGCCCAGGGCAGTGGTGCAGACCCCATCCCTGGAGGGATTTAAAAGCCATGCGAATGTGGCACCTGGGGACATGGGTCAGTGGTGGTCTGGGCAGTGCTGGGGGAACTCATGGTCTTGGAGGGCTTTTCCACCTAAATTATTCTGGATTTTATGTGTGACATTCCTGTTCCCCACCCTAACTCAGACTCCATCTCAGGGTTATTGCTAAGATGGGTGCAAGCAGTGTCTCTCCTCTGGAGCACAGGGATGGAGACACAGATGACCCAGATCTCCAGGTGGCACCACACAGCTTGCACTGTCAGGGTAGAGCAGGACAGAGGTACCCAGCAGATGGAGGTGTCAGTAGGTGGTGCTGATGGCCAAGGGGTGCAAGCCCAGGTTTCACTGCAGAGGTGCACCTAGATCACGCACTGTCTTTGTTCCCTCCTGCAGCTCACATTTTCTCTGGAGATCTTACACATTCATCACGTCACCTTCACAGATGGACAATGTCCAGTGCAAATTTTGACTTTTAACTTTTTCCAACTTTACAAGTTTTTTCACTTTTTTTTAAAATTGTTTTAATCCCCCTGTCCTGTTGAAAAGTGGGAGTGACAGGGCAGCTGAGTAGGTGCAAGGCAGATGACCAAAGCCAACCCACCAGAGATGGGGACAGGGAGGAGGTGCCCTTAGGAGGTCTTGTAATGGATGTACGTGGGTGTCTCAGCGTGGCAAGAAGCTGGCACTGGTGTGGGACAGAAAGGAGAGGCATTTGCCCCCAGGCACGATTTCTGTGTGACATGGGAAAACACTAGCGCCTGCACCAGTGGGCGAGCAGCCCAAGTCTGATCCTAGAACAAACGCTTTACATTTTGGAAATTTTGAGCAAAATGATGAAGAGGTGAGAGATTCAATGCTTTGCTTTAAGAAAAAAAAACTAAAAAAATGAAAAAAAACCCAAAAACGGTGACGGTGGAAAACCACAACAGTTCCTATGTTCTGATCTGCCCTGCCGTGAAACCAGAACAAATAGGCTGCGGCAGAGTTTTAAGAGTCGATTATAAAACACCCCATCAGAACATAAACATCCCACATTGACAAAGTAATCTCTGTGGATCTCAGTGGGCCTGACCTGGTGCTGCCCTCTTCCTTGTATAGTCATGAATACAAATGCAAGGTGAATGCCGGCTGCCTTCTGATCGGGTGACATTTTACACCCATGTTACTGATGTCAACAACTGCATGAGGGAGCAGAGAATCAAACTCAGGATAACCACTTGCAAAAAATAGAAGAGCAAGCTGAAGGCATGTTTCCAAGCAGTCTAGGCATTTCAGGACTGACACTTTACATGGCTATTTTGCACTCCCACACTTACTTAGGGAAAAGCCTTGTGCTTTATGCTATGTTATAATACATTGTTTGAGCAGACGCTGCCCTGTCTCGACAGGAGAACTGTTCTCTGCTCCTGCCCTCTCACTTTTTGAGTACTAAATCAGTGAGAAGGAATACCCCAGCAAAACTGCTCAGATATCTCTGAGATCAAAGCCTGCAGCCTTTGCCTCTGGTATGCAAAGGGAGAAAAATTACGGCTTGTCTCTCATTCTGTTCAAACAGTCCTTTCTCTTTCCACGCAAATAAACAAATAAACAGCAAATGCCCTATTCCCACCTGGCACTGCTGCAACGTTGTGTTTGAGGCTTTAAAAGCGTAAAAGTCAAACCATTCAAAATGATGGGTCCCGTAGCTAGTGTAACAGGGTCCCAGGGGTGCCTACGTAGTGTATGGTATTGCTGCACATGGTATTAACTTTTATGCCTTCATCTATATATGCAATGTGGCTCATTTATGGTTGCTCTGGGAACCACTATGTTTACATAAATTTTAATTTCCTGTCTTTTGTTTGTTCTCTTTATCATCTTTCTAAAACAAAATTTTCCTTGTGAATTTTAGTGCTCAACCAATTATCCACAGATGGGAGGCACAGGAGAATTGACATCCTCTGATTTTTCCATGTGGCCCTGGCAATGCGCCTCCGCTTCGGTTTGGGCCCACTGGGGATGGCGGAGCTCCAGCAGTGACACTGTATTTCTACCAGAGCAGGCCTTTTCCCACGGGTCATGGCAATTTTGGTCCTGTGTCTCCTGGGATCTCGCCAAAACCTTCCTGCTGAGTTGACATGGGCCGTATTTACTATATCATAACTCATTTTCCTTGTTTTGTTTTCCTTTTAAATGGATGCAGGTCGTGAATCGAGTGAGTCTGGTAGTTGACTTTATACATTCGCACGTGTGCCTTCAGATTTTGGTGTGAAAGCCCTTTGTCACCCGCTCTGATAACTAAAACAAGGTGTTTACAGCTGTTTGAAGCACTTCTTTTGTTGAAGCTTGCAAAACTAGTGCCTTGCTCAGAGCAGACCTTGTTGTAAAACATCACTATAAATGATTGAAACTGTAGAGATGCCAGTTGCACAGAAACAAAATCCATGATGGTCCAGCTACAGATTAATGCAGTGATCTTCATGAACTTATAACTAAAATTCAGTGTTGACAGGACCAAGCCCTGCTACTATATTTTAGGGAAACAAAGAATAACAGATAAAGCTAAATTTTAATAGGTCGATGCAGCAAATACAAGAAAAATATGGCAGTTCTCGGCAGCTGTGATAGGAATCCTTCCTCTTCTTGAATAATAAAGGCTTTTGCTAATTTTAACCAGAGCTGAATCTGAAAAACCTGCAGTCACATGTGACTCACAGAGCCCCAAGGGAAGGGGAGGTGGGGGGGAGATATGTGTGCGTGGATGTCTGTGTGTATAATCTAACAGTGCCCAGAGCTTTTGAGATCCTGGACCACTTCAATCGCACAGGCCAGGTTCATTAAAAACCCTGGCTACATTCCAGCAGCTAAAATTGAAGCGGCATATTTATTGCATTTTGCTCAAATAAATCTGAAAACGTGTGAATCATATCCCTCGGAGAGATGGAGGGAAGGAGTAAACAGTCTCAGGCTGGCGCTCAGGAGCGGGGCACGGCGAGGAACAAAGATGCGGGAGGGTCAGGGTCGCAGGGCGCCGCAGGATGCTCGAGGAGCCAAAGGGTTTGGGAGGCTGAGGGATCACTCAGTCGCCATTTTCTGTGACTGAGAGGCTGCTGTGCTGGCCTCAAACCCTCTGTTTGTTTTTTTCTGTTTTTTTTTTTTTATACCCCTGTGTGCACGCACACACACACACACACACACAGATTCATGCATATATTTTAAAGAGCTCCTCAGCTTATTCAACTCTGCTCTGCGGCCCTCTGTGGTTTTCCAGATGCTGTTCATGGCATTGGCACCTCACCCCACTTGCAGCTGCATTCAGCTGGGATTCAATTACAGCCTGTCTTGCAAAGGCAGATTGGCTTTTCAAAGATAGCATATTTTGGGGAGGATTTTTTTTTTCCCTCTGAAAAAGCCATTTTTGTTAGGAGGGGAGAGGCATGACTTGTAGATTGATCTTGCCAGGTGCTGAAGGGCTACAGGCAGGTCCTTAGCACCCTCAGTATTGTTTTACTTCAGCACTTAGAGAACATGCAATACCCTGCAGGTTTCAATTCTGTGAGAAAAAAGTGCTGGCAGAGCAGGCTCCAAGCTGCTCCCACGGGGAAACTATCAGAAACAGCACATAGATAACATAGATATAGATTTATATCACCACTGATTTCTCAAAACAGTAATCAGCTTAAAATTAGGAAACCTAAGTATTGATTTTTTTTTTTTTTCTTTTTTTTGAACAGAATTTTTTAAGGAAGTGAGTTGCAAAAACAGGGGGTGATTGAATAGTCCTCCAAAGTCCAACATGAACCTTCTTGTTCAGACAGTGTGGGGCTGTTCCCAAAATGATGCTGTTCAGAGGAGGGTCCCATGTCTTGGCAGCAGGGTGGGAGGGAAAGGATGGGCTTGCAAGGCTGTGGTGTACTCTGGAGTTGGGACAAAGAGAACTCTGAGGAGCACAGGGGCTAGCATGACTCTTTTCAGCTTCAAGTCCACGTTTTCAATTCATCACATCTTCCTAGTCAATTATTAGTAGCACTAATGAATGCAAATTAAAAATATCATTGCTTTCTTCAAGCTTTGGATGGTGCTCAGAGGCTGAACAAGGGAAGGGAATTCAGGACAGAGACATCACTGCTTGTAAGGAGCCTTGAGAAATCAAGCAGAGCAATTTCATACATCACTTATACCCGAGACTAGGCTAGCAGCCTGATTTTTGGGGATGCCAAACGTTTGCCCGTGTTTTCTGGTCAATGCTTGGGAGCAGCCAGTAGCAGCAACCTTGGCAACCCAGGTGGATAAAACATGGCATTCTGATGACAAATGTTGTACAGACACTTTGGCAAATTGGCCTACTCTCTTCTGCCTCTGTCTGCAAAAGAACCAGAAAACACCTTATCTTGGCCACAGGGCTGACAAAAAATAGTATGCTACATGAAGATGAAATAAAGTTGTTTGCTCTAGAGAGGTTATGATGTCTCTAAAATGAAAATATGCAAAGGCTGTTTACTGGTTTTTGGATCTGACAGATAAACAATAATAGTCTTATTTATTAGATTAGCTTATATATAGTCTTATTTATTAGATTTATTAGAAAGCCCTAGCTTTCCTCGCTCCTTCTACGTGTGTTTTATTTGCATGCCATTAAATCCAAATGCTCTTTTTCAAAGACTTTCTGGAGTCTGTAAGTTGCAGAGGAAGCAATTTTATCACAAAGGACGAGAACAGGCTTGGGAGATAGGAGCAACTTTGATGAAGGAATTTCTTCAAATGATAATAAAGATGGAATAGCTAAGGCAGGGAGAGCAGGGAGGAGGGCAGTGCAGGCGTGGTGCAGCAGCAAAGGCCCTCAATGTGTGTCCCCTTGGTGCCACTGAAAGGCTGATGGGCTTTCTCGGGTCTCTCCCTGCCTGTTTGATGTGTTTAGCTGCAGAGGGAAAGCTTGCAGGGGCAATGATGGAAGCAGGCTGCATTAAAGGGATGAGGGGGTGGCTTGTGGCTGAGAACAGCTCAGCACAGCTCCCCCAAGCCCACCTGGGGAGCTCCTTCTGCCAAAGGGCCCCAGCACAGAGAGGGAGGTGAGAGATGGGGCTGTGGTTTGCTTTGCTAAACTTCCCCTCTCTGGGTTTGGTTTTGGGAAACAGCATCCAGTGGTGGCTCAGATTGAGCTCCTGTTTGATCTAAATCCCAGAGGTTAATGGCAGCTTTGCATGTGTCTCATAATGCCATTTGCTACAGCAGTGCAAAGGTTTTTTTTAATATATATTAACAGATGTGGTTACCCAGATCCCCTGGAGGTGAGAAACATGATCCCTATTTCTAGTGGGTGAGACTAAGCAATCCCATTGATTTTGTATCTTGGTTTCTCTTGAGTTTTAATGAGGAGGCAAACACTGTGTCTTAAAGGCAGAGTTTCTGTATTATCCCAGTCCCTCTTCTGGGATGAAAACAGAATATTTAATTCCCTACATAATCTTTCTTTTTCCAATTAGTAAATTTGGAGACACAAACAGCAACTGGAGGTCCTCTCCAGAGGTCTTAGGGGAACATGACCAACATAGCAGGGGGACACAGGCACAAGGTGGAATCACAGGGACTGTGTAATAAATTAGGGGTTTGATCCATGGAGGATAACACTCAGGGCCTTCAGCATCTCTAAAGTTCATTCTACATAGTAAAAGGAACAGTCATTGATATTATTTCCTTTATTTTAATGGTCCGATCCTCAGGTATACGAAATAAAATATAGTGAAAAGAGGGAAGAGAGAGGTCCTTTACCCTTCCCACACAGGGCATTTATAGTCTGCAGCTCTCTATTTCCTGTATCTGTTATCCCCACCTGCATATTCTGACTACCTAGTGGGCTCCTGAAAGTGTCTGGGTTGCTACATGGTTTTTTCACATCAGAACATGTACCTCAACAGTTTTATTTTGTAAAAATAATATTGAAAAAAAAACCCAAAAAACAAACCAAAAAAGACAAAAAAAAGAAAACCCCAAACCCCTCCCTCCCAAAACCCCAAACAACAAAAAACTAAAAAATAATAGAAAAAAATCACAACCAAAAAAAAAACACCCAACAAAAAAAAAAAAACCAACAAAAAAAATATCCTTCAACCCAAAACACAGGGTACAAGTTCTTGCTTGTGTTGACAGGGAATAATTCAGGGTAGGTAAGGAAATGTTGTCTAAATATTAGCCCATCTGACTACTGGAATGTGTTTAATAAAGACATTTTTCATGATAGCATGATACCATGTGTCCACTAAAGCCTTGCCTGGATTTCTATTGACTGCAGTGTGCCTTGGATTGGTCCAAACACAGAATAAAATAACATAATGCAATATAATATAATATAATGAAAACATCTATTTTGTCAATTTGATGAATGTGTATGTAGTTGAAAGATTTCCACTAAGTGGAGCGAGGGTTGTGAAGCTAAATCTCCAGGCCTGGCTTCAAAGATCTGGCTGGAGAAACGTATTTATTAAGGCTAAGCAGGACCCCAGCGAACACAGTTTAAAAGTAAAAGCACGGGCCTTGAAATGCAGTGCCAGCTCCCTGCTAATTCCCTCTCCCCCAAGCACATATATTTTCCTTTAAGGAAAAACAAGGAGCTCGCAGACCACTTGTGTGGCGCGTTATTTGCCGCCTGCAAATAGAAGCAGGCATGTGGCAGGCCTCCGAAAAATGCAGTTTGTAGCTGCAAGACCAACTGACCCTCAACTGCCACAGCACTTTGTGGCCCCCACATGCAAACAATCATCTATTGATTCCCAAGGCATCCAGCTTCAAACCCGCCCTTGTTTTCCAGAGACCTCCAGTTGCAGGAAAGGCACTGTCCTGGCTAATTCCCCCCCCTGCCCGGGGGCTGCTCGGTATTTCTGCTGCTCGCTTGAAGTGTTATCAAAATAACAACGGCTTGCAAAGCAGAATTATTGAATGTTGGTTTTTCGCCGTTCCAGAGGAGAGGCGATGAACTCTTGGCCGCACAAATGGGCTTTTATTGCCGCCCTTTTGGCACATCTGCCAGGAGGAATATTGAGGAATATGATATGGGAAATATACAGCACTGGGAGGAGGGAATGGAGGAGATCAACCACCACGGCAGTGTTTCCCAGGGCAAATTTCAGTGAATCAAAGGCCATCAAGGAAAGCTGCTTAAGCCTCTGTGTTCTCTATAAGCACATTACTTTATGTTTGCCACAAACAAATCTGCTTTATGGGCTGCAGGGAAGACAGGGAGGGACCTTAAAAAATGAGACTGGAAAAGCAAATGCTCTTGAACCATATTTCAGATCTTCATCACCACAGCAAAAACCTGCATTTCTGTTGCCTCCTTCAAAAAAAGTTGGAATTATTTAGATCACTTTATTATGTTAGTAACTTGGGCACCACACCTCTTCACCAGATGTTTGGGATGGTCTGTGATCGTAGCACAGAATCAGGGAATCATTAGGGTTGGAAAAGCCCTCTGAGTTCCTCAAATCCAACCATTAACCAGCACTGCCAATCCCACACCAAAACAATACCTTTTTTTTGTGGAGAAGGTGGTATAGTCTGTGATGGGCAGGGATAAAGCTGGTGACTGCACTCCCTCCCAGTCAAGGCAGCAACTCATCTAGTCTAAGCAGAAAGGATTTGTGTTTTCACTGGTACATTCAGATAGATTGATATCAACTAATTGAAAATGCCTGATGGGCACGGTCAGAGCTTTCGACTCGGCTTGGAGATACGTATCTGAGGATGGAGATTCCATTGACTTCTCTCCACAGACTATAATTACTGACCTCTTCACTTGTCACTGCCCTCTCTCAGCCCAGATGAAAAAGTCCTTAATCTCTACCACTGAGTGAGACCCTGATGGAAGATGGTGCATTATTCTTGGTGTGAGTCATCCCAGCCACCCAGAGCCCTGACCTGGCACGGCCTCTGGGGAAGATGCAGGATCCACTGAATCTCTCACAACACGAGTCAAAACCCTCATTCCCTCGTGGCATTTCTTCCAAGTTATGGTGGGGCTTCACTTTATTAAGCATATGACAAATTAAACACATCACACACTCACACACACACATACTGGGGAAAAAAAAGAAAAACAACCTGGGGTTGTGAGATTTGTGTAGAAGAGCTAACAGGTGAGCCCTGAAGGACAGCACCTCATAAGCTAGGGAGATATTAATTGCTGATTAGGGAGCTGAACTTCCTAACTGTTGAATATCTCCCAGCAGATCCGTGGAAGGTTTGCGGTAGAAAATGGTTGCCCTTACTTTCCCCTGAAAGAGGCATTCAGCAAGCTCACAAGAATAATAAACAACACAGTCTAAAGCAGAGGAGCTGTGCCTACATGCAAAGCGAGAGCCATGAGGGAATTTCCTTTTTTGTCTGAATCTCACTGTATTAAAAACAACTGGACAAAGACTGCAAGGGAAGTCCGGGTGGTAATCTGAGCATCCTGTTCTGACCAGCATGCAGAAAGACTATGGGAAGAGACAAGACACACAGACAAATCCTGCCAGCTACTGCAGCCATAACAGCTTGTAATTTCATTGCAGCATATTTTTCTTAAAAGTGGAAACTTCACAAAATGAGTGACGAGTGCATGTCAGATGTCTTTAAAAAAAAATAAAAAATACCCCAAGAAAACACACAAAAAAAGGCAGGATGAAGCCATCTTCTGTTGGGGATGAGAAAAAATTCCTTACTGCTCCCTGCAAATATATGAAATAACAAGTTGAACACAATGGAAACTATTCACATTTGTAAATATTGAAAAAAATTGAGTCATTCTCCAAATTGCTGATGTCTGACAGCATTAGAATTTTTTGGGGTGTTACAGTATTGTTGGAACATCGGGATCATGTCTCCAGATGGTAATTCAGGAGAAAGAGGATGACTCAGTGAATGTTTTACTAGGAGGCTGTGGAAGCAATCAGGGCTGAAGTTAATCAATGCTGAAGTTTTATATTTATGGGGTTTTGACAGGCCCAAACATTTGGTTACAGAGAAGGCAGGTACACAATGATTTTTGAGCCCAGCAACTCAAAAAATGGACTTCTGCAGATTTTGAGTGATGTGTAGGTCAGTCTTGTCCTGTGTGACAAATATAACCCCCTTGAACCAAAACATAGTTTAAAAACTTTTAGATTAACATCTTACTATTTTCCCCTAAGGACTTTCCAGGGGCTATCCTTTTCCTTCAGCCTGGATTTTGTTTCTTAGAGTAAAACCACACTCCAGGACTGACTGGTCTTCGTTTGTCTCCAAGGGGAGCAATTATTGAGACTTTCAGTTCATTTCCCACATTTCACATCCCCTTGCTCTTTTGCCCTATAGGAAATGAGGTAGAGAATACAGGCTGTGACCAGCATTACACATTGCTAAGGATAAATCAGGTTCCAGCCTACAAAAAGTACCTTTCCCCTAAGAACATCTTTCTCACTCCTTATCATTCCTTCAATCACTGACTGCTTGTATTGAAGGGTTATTATGCCAAATCTCTGACACTGGATCTCTGCTCAAGATGCAGCTTTTGATGGGGGAATGTCTCTGTAATTGCCTGTTGCAGTAATCCTACAGCACTTATTTTTTCCCCCTGAAAGAATCCCATCTCATTCCAGTAGTTAACCTAACAAAATGTGTGTATTTAGTTTAATTTCCAAGCCCAACTAGTATCTCTCTCTCTCTCTGTACACAGATATACCTATATAGATATATAGATATATGTACACATATGTACCCCCTCTTATAATCATGCATATCCTCAACAATTACTATGAAATTTAAGCAATACTTTATTTACTTAGACTCCGTAGGTCATGGCATGTAGGAGGAAAAAACCAAGTTATATCTGAACATTAATATATGTGTTTCCAGACATATTAATTTATTTTTCCTTCTTGGAGTGATATTTGTAATTTACTTAAAACCCAAGCCATAACAAGGCATTCATTGATCTTCCAGGATATTTTTTCCTTCAGTGCTCCTTCCATAATCTCCTTCTTCCTTTAACTGTTTCCCAAGTTCCTAAACTAGATTACATCAGCTCAGGAGCAGGAGTCCTGAGTCTTTTCTGCTTTTGGAGAGCAAAGTGACTTAGCACAAAAGTTGGAGAGGGAAGAAGACAAAAAGCCACAACTGAATGTCCAGGGATCCTGCGGTTATGACTTGTCTGCCTACTAAAAATGCTGTTCCTCGTTTTCTGGTGTGTTCCTTGAAAGCACGTCTGCCTGCGTTGGTGGGTCTCCACTGTCCAAGTTTAGGTCAGATATATTAGAAATGGAAAAGCCATATTAGCTCAGCTAGCCCATCCTTCCAGCTGTCCCAGAATAGGTCAATTCATTCATCCTTAAATGACTGGGCTTCCCCAGCTTCCCTGGGGAACACTGTTTCAAAGTCTGATAGGTTTTCCTTCTACAAGCCTTTCCTGATGTCAGATTAATTTAGTTTTGGATACTGAAGGGGAGAGCTTAAAAACCCTCTTCTGATGCAGGAAGGACAGTGCTGTGGGTGCTTAATTTAAAAGATCTTTCAAGCTTCCAAGCATCTGCAGAAATGGGTTTTAAAGGACCCTCAACTGGCCGAGTGAAGCACTAGTTACTTTTAAAAGGTTGTTTTTGCATAGATAGATGGATAAACGTGTGAATATATATACATGTATATAATACAAAAATCAAGAGTTATTAAAAGCTGGTGTCAGGTCAGACCTTATCTGAAATCTTTTTTCTGCAAGCTTTCTGAGGGGTCATCTCGCTGGTCCTTCTGCCACAGGCTTGTGGCTGCCTCTGGGGACAGATAAACGAGTGCCTTAAGTAGAATGGAACATGACCCTTGCTGTAAGTAAATATGTTACACAGCTTTTTATGCAGAATGGCTTAGCTGTGGAAAGAGCTCTTCACAGCTGTGATCAGCACCCTTCCAGGCTGTGCATATGTGTTAACCTAGATCATCTAACCCTGCTTCGTGTATGAGAATAAGGTCTTTAATAAAAATGGCACAAACTCCTCCCTGGGCTGCGCGGCGCTCGCTGCCGTGACAGCAGACATGCTCCTCTGGGTGGGAAGATGCTGGAAGAAGCAGGAGGAATGGTCTGGCTCTGGCACAGCCCCATTCAGAGTGACAGCCTTTTAGGGTGGTTTGTGCTGAAGCCAGCTCAGCAGTATTGCCCACATTACCACTGTTTGTCTTTCTCTGCAAGCACTTGGTGCTGTTACTCCCTTGTCCTGGATCCAACACGGATTACTCACTGACCTCTTTTCAGTCTCTGTGGCTCTCTTCAACACTGGCTTTTCTGGCTTTAAGAATCAGGGTTCTAATTTCTCTTACTTGCCTTGACAAAAGAACTGGGAGTTCAGCTCCATTTTTTATCTGACCTTGGTCTTATGTGCTACCTTCTCTCTAAAAATTTGCCTCTTCCTACCTACCAACTAAGCAGCTAATTTATGCTGTGGCCAAAACAATAATTAATATTTTAAAAAAGCTTTTCTCACCAAATAAATGTTATTGTCCTCCAGTAAAGGCAGGGATAGAGGAAAGTCTTTGGTCATAAATGTGCTGCCACTAAGTTTTTTAATTAAGACACTGAGGCTGAGTGTAGGCTGAGAAGGAAGAGGGAATTGGAGAGATAACACATGCACAGGATCCCAACATATTTCATGGCACTGAGGGTCAAAGTCCATGATTCATTCATCCAGCATGGTTAATCGTTCTTCCAGCTGGCCTGGTCAACAAAAACTTGCCAAAGGCAATGCATGCATGTTGGTGGTGGCCACGTTGGCTCTGCACCTGCTCACAGAAGTCCTAAATTGTCTGGGCTAAGGATGGGTCTGCCACCTTCCCTTTGAAAATTTTCTGGGAAACTAATCAGAGGAAAAAAGCATGAAATCATCCCTGGAAATTTAGTTTAGGTCTCTTTGTCAGTCTTTCTCTCTTCCTTTTTTCTTCCAAAGTTCGTGTGGTTTTGAGAAAGATCGAGACATGCATGAACTACAAGGGAAAGGCAGAAGAGAAACATTGTCCTTGGCCCTTGTGCAATAGGGGAAAAAATAGGTTGTAAGGTGCAAATTAAGTGTTTTTCTATCCTCCTTTATCCATTAGGGATTCACTGAAGTGGCATGAAAAATAGCATTCACTGCAAAGCCTCAGAGGGAGAGGACAAATGGTAACTCCCCCCTAAACAAGTAGGATTTGAGTTCCTGGAGCTGTGGAGCACTGAAGCTTTTTTACTGCCTTCTAGTAAACAGAGATAATACTCCATTGAGCTGACAATAACGTGACACAGCCTGTGGCTGTGATATTGTTGTGATTTAAATAGATCAAAAATGGGCCACCATGACCGCAGTGAGCAGACAATGGGAGAGGTGTGGATGTGGGAACAGGCAGGTAGATAAATGGGCAGGGAGAGAGAGCAACAAATGCTTCCCTCTGGTCCCAAGCTAGAAATAAAAAGTCACAAGGGTGGCTTTGCCCTCCTCCACAAGTTCATCCTGGGGAATTCAAACAAGTCTCCCATTTCCCACCACAAATGTAGGGCAGAATCTGCAATGATGAGCACATAGGCAGCTGGCAAAGTTATTCTCTGGAAATCATAAAATGCTGAAGCCTTTTTTTTTTTTTTTTTTTTCTCCCCAGCCATATGATTTCTGCTGATGGGAGACCTACAAAGAAACAGACCAGCACCAGAAGAATGCCTGAGGCTGCTGCAGATGGCCAGGTCCCCCAGGATCTCAAAACCAGCCGAACAAACAGGCTGTGGCACTCCAAAAAGTTCACAGCATCTCCATATCCTGAGCCACACTGATCTTAATACCAACCCCTGCTCATCAGAAATGCCCTCAGCACCCCAGGAGCAGCTTAAACCCAACCATATGCAGCTCTCTGTGTGATCTCTCCACAAACAAGTGTTAAGATTATGCTAAGACCCCATGTGTTCAGCAGACTCCCTGTTCCTATGGATGAACCAAACTTGAAGCTGTTAATTTTACAGATGCTGCTAAGCCAGAACCTGAGTTATGAGAATCTCTAAACATTAGCACAGCTGTATGCTTTTGCCTAGTCTTTGCAAATATCCCTTCTTTTTAATAGACTAGTAGGGGGTTCAGAGCCCAAACCCAAGTCAGGGATCTCAGCAGGATGCCGGACTATTTTGTGTATAAAGGACTTAAATGATACAATATGGATTCCTTGGTCTGTTTCTTTTTTTTAATTTTTTTCTTTCACATAATTTCTTTCCAGCCTGTAACCTCTGGTCTGGGGGGCACACAGGCTTTCCCAGACACTTGTGCTCTCATTTGAGCATTTACTTACATGTGTTTAAAATATACTGATAGCTTTTGAGACAGAAAATGTAATCAAAATGAACCATAACACATAGTAGCAAAAATCAAGTGTCTTTAGCTTAAATATTTGCTTCCACAAAAAAAGTTGATAGAAACAGCTCTTGCACTTCCAAGTCACTGATGCAGAATTGCCACCTACTACAGCACAAGGAAAGAGTTATATCTAATATATTATTCCCAGTCCAGCATGATATTAGTTGGAGATTAGTCGGATCACAAACAGCTGAAGATAAAATGCCAAAGACAGACTTTGACTATGTAACTCTGAGTTCAAACCATATTGCCATATTTCACAGAGCTTTGAAACAATAAGGATTGAAGCAACACAAGCACTTTGTTGCCCTACAGATGATGGGAGGGCGAAGAAAAGGACCTGAGATTACAACCTTGCAGTTGACTTGCTTTCAGAATTTGTAATGTATGAGCAAGCCTCCTGATTTCAGTAAAGTTTTGCTGATTAAAGGATCAACAGATACATCCAAAGTGCAAGCCAGTGGTTCATTAAACAGAAACTGGGTTCATCCAAACCCTGGATTCAAAGCTATGGTGCTCTCTCTCCATTTAACAGCAAGTAGAGACTCCTTTTTATTGAGAAAGCAGCACAGCTTTATGATAGCACTAAACAGATACAACCGTCTTCTTATCTTACAGAAGAAAGGGTGCCTGCTGAAATAACTGCATTATTGGATAGCTACTGTGTTCCCACAGCACAATAAACTCAAAGTTCAGATCAGTGCCAAGCCAATAATGAGTAAATAGTGGTCATATAGGAGCACAGATAATCAGGAGAGCAGGCAGACAGATAACGCTAAACTTTTATGGCACTCTTCACTCAGATATAGGGGAAACTGCAATGACTACAAAGAATCACATTAATGGCTCAGGAGAAGAATAGGGAGTCCCTAGCTGCTCCAGAGTTTTTGCTGAGGCCCTGGAATATCCATGCTCTTGGAGCAAATCACTCTTTCCCTGTCCCTTGATTTCCCTTCTGCAAGAAGGGCAATGTTTTAGTGATGTTTGGCTTCTTTTACAGGATCTTTCTCCAGGAAAACCCCTGAGGATGGGTCAGGAAAGCTGTGTTGAGATGGTGACACTGATCCCAGCCCTCAGATGCTGTGTGGGAATTGGTGCTCCCACACTGGTCCCTCTGAGTTATGTGGTTGTGTGCCAAGAAAAAAATCCTCAAGACTTGGCCCCACCCTCACCAGTACTCATTAGCCAGGAGAAAATGGGAGGAAAAAAGTCCATTTTGACTCATCCTCCAACTCTGCCCATTTCAAAGCCTGTTTGGTCCTTATCAGGTCAGTCCACATTCTCCTATGAACACACAGGAAGCCTATTCCTGGTATTACAGCATTTACCCAGAAAATGGGAAATGTGAGTTTAACCCATCCTCACTCTCTGGGTGAGAGAGTGAGGACAGTCCCAGGACAGTCTCAGAACACTGCCAGCACTCAAAGGCAGCCTGAGGGGGACCAGCTCAGAAAGTAGTGCTGTGGTGAGCAGCCTGCCAACACAACTCATTTATCACCCAGGGAAAGACAGACCTTGGAAACATCTCTTGTTGCCTGCTCCCAGGAAATGGAGCTCATCAGACTGAACACAGTTTAGTGGAAACACTGATATCTGAGCAAGTCTATCAGCAGCAGGAACTAGCCATTACAGCCAACAGAGTTTAAGGGGAAAATCAGCCTAATCTCAAGTGGGTGCTCACTGCTGCACTGATTCCTTTCTCATCCACCATTCTCAGCCCATGCAGGGCTGATTTGGCCAGTGGGTTTGGGTTTGGGTCCACTTGCACAGTGCTGAGTTTTAGGTGCTGCAGCTCATCACCAGAAATGTGTCATGCAAATGAATTATCCAGAATGCTACACCCTTTCACCTGTGCACAGCTCTCACCCATGCCAGCTACAAAGGTAAAACAGGGATGAGGAGACAGTCTCTGTTATCCCCTTCCCCTACCCTGAGCCTGTTAAATGTGTGGTTTGTGCCTCACACTCCCTGTAGGCAGCAGAAAAGGTGTGGGATATGCCACAACAAGCTTCAAAAATATCTTTCTTCTTTAAACGTGCTCGGTGCAGAAAGACGACCTGATTCTCATCACCACCAGGGAGTAACATCCTTGCAACCAGGGGGGTCAGATGAAAACGAGCCTGGGAGACAAGGACTGAATGCTTGATTGATTTATTGCATCAAAATTTAAGCTTTCAAAGCTTTTGCCTTAATTTTTCTCTCTTTTTTTTGTTTTTTTTTTTGTTTTTGTTTTTGTTTTACCTGCTAAAGGGTAGTCACTCCAGTCTAAAATAATCATAATCATAAAAGGAGTCAAGTTGTTTTTCCCCTAAATGAGTTGATTTTTTTTAAATTTTTTTTTTGATGCCTCTCTTATAGCAGGAGGATTGAAGCAAGGCAGATAAAAGCTGGAGGCTGCAAATAGAGAGGGTAAAGCCACCCACACATTGTAATAACAACCAGTATTTTAAATCTGGCACTACCTTTGGAAACATTTATGGTCTTAAAACATAATTATAAAGATATGGGGGTAGAGAGGGGTGGTGGGAAGAGACACACACTGAAAAGAAGAAAAATGAGTGAAATAACTGTTTAATTTCTTGCTGTCATTAATACCAGGGTATTAAATAAAATCTCGCAGATGAATAAAATGACTCTGCTGAGACAAAAACAAAATTCCATTGGACTGGGCCTGGTTTTTGCAAATAGCAATATGTGTATGCAAAGGAATTCCTTGTCCCTGAAAATGTTTACAACTCAGAAGTAATTGAAATCAGCAGCCAATCCCTTCCACAAAAGAAGAAAAAAAAAAAAAAAAAGCCCCTTTTTTGTACATTATTTTACTTTTCTTTCTCTTTTTCTCCCTCTCCATTTCTAGAGGTAAGACTGCCTGTAATTTTAACCCCTTCCAGCTCAGATGAAAGCAGATACCAAAACTGCCTTAGTGATGTGCCAGGTTTTTCCTCAGTGATTTTAACATTAGCAGACCTTTCCACCTGGGTCGCTGCCACAGAAGACAGGTGTGGCAAATCACTTCCTTTTTTTTGTAATTTTATGTTTCTCAGACAAAGACTGAAAAACAGCTTAAGGATTTTAATGAGTCAAATCTCAAAGTACCTCTGAAAGAGGCTTAAGTATCAGCATTGCCCAGTTGTTTCAGACACTTCTTAACAGATCAAAATTTGGAATTATTGAAAGGTGTGTAGAGAAACAATCCTATAAGAAGAAAAAATGCCGTGGATCACTCCTGTTTTGCCTGCTTTCCACAACACAAGGACTGTACAGCCCAGATTCCTCTAATTTCCTTTACCTGTTCCTTCAGGTTCTTTCAGGTGCACCTTCAGTTAAGCCACTATACTGTGAATGCAATTAGTATTACATTTTACATCTTGTACATATTACATTTTTCTTTAAACTTAGTTTATTACTTCAATTACTCCATTTTAATCCTACATGCTTGCTATCGGAAACACCAGATCAAGCTTTGGGGTGGTTTTGCTTGTCTTTTTATTTGTTTATTTTGTTTGTTTGTTTTTGGTGGTTTTTTTTTTGTTTTTGTTTTTTTTTTACATTTTTTATTGGAAAGCACTCCAGATAAAGAAACCTTATATGCAGAACATTACTCAGACCAGCAGCAGGCTCTAGGAGGTTGCCTGAAGGACCAGCTGCTTCAGTTACTAGGCTGTTTTGATATATTCCTAAGAAAACCATGGCCTGTTTTCTTTCTTCAAAGGTGTGTCACAAGAAATAGAGTAGTTTATATTAATTTTGATGTAACCTGAAGACTTCAGTTTCCTCGGTGGGGACACGGAGAGCTAGCTGCAGACAATTTCCTCTGTATAAACTCCCCAGGTCCTTGAAAGGGAAAAGCAAACATGGGCAGCTGAAGATGTTTTATTCTGTTTCTCCCTTGAAAACACCCAGAAGTACAACATCAGCCGTACTCCCTTTGTGTTTTGGAGGATGACATTAGGAGGAGATGAGTTTTCAACCCTGGAGACACCTTGGAGACTCTTCCCACCACATTGCTTCTCCAACATTCAGGAGATCACCAAAGGCTTTTTACTCAAGATGGAATCACAGAATCATTTAGGTTGGAGAAGATCCCCTAAGATCACTGAGGCCAATCATTAACCCAGCACTGCCAAGCCCACCACTAACTCATGTCCCCAGGGGCCACAGCTACAAGTCACACTTCCAGGAATGGTGACTCCACCACTTCCCTGGGCAGCCTGTTGTGATGCTTGACCAACATTTCAGTGCAGAAATTGTTCCTAAAATCCAATCTAAACCTGCCCTGGTGCAACTGATGCTTTGACTTTTCAGGGGACTCGCTGATCATGTCAGACAAACAAATCAATGCTCATGCCCTACTTGGCTCTCACACAGAGCAGGACAAAGGGATGTTGCCATCACTGGATTCAGCTTCATGAAGATGTGCTTGAACAGTTTGGTTTTAAATATTCCTGGATCACACCCTTTTTTTCAGAGTTTTGTAACCTATATATGGCCATTTTTTTCATCTGAGAAGATTGCAGTGAGCACTTGTGGTCTTTTTCTCACTCCTCATTTAAATACTACCTCAAATTATTATAATCATTCAATGAAACAGCTTGTTTGGAAATGCAGGAGGAGGAGGAAAAGGCACTGGCACTTTGAAGACATATTTTGTTTTGTCCAAAATGGGATCCATTTCTCATTTTCAGTTCCCATGGGACCTGAACCTCAACTCTAAAGCTCCCAGGTATGATCTTGTCAGGCAGGAACAAAGCCTGGGCAATAAGGATGGCAGTCCTGTACCTGAGCCTGGCTTTGGGCCAGGCTCACAGCCCCATGGAAAGCAGGTAGGGGATGGTGGGGGAGTCAGAGATCTCTTGACAATCTGCACACACACACAGCTGAAAAGCCAGAGGGTCCAACAAAGAATCCAAGATGTCAGAGTTACTGTGTCGATTTTAGGGTACTTTAATTAATTAGTAAATTAATTAGTGATCTCAAAACAGTGTCAGCTAGAAAGGGACATTGTGTAAGCACAAACTAGACCATGATTTGTTCCAATTCAGTTTGGTTTCAGGGCATATGAGATTTTCCAATAAGATCAGGTCATGCGTGTCTTCGTCCATGAAGATGGAGAGCGGCAGCACAGCAGCAAGGCAGCAATCTCTTGTAAGAGCAGCGTGTGACTCTCTCTTGTAAGATTGTACTGAAAGCTGCTTAAGATGAGGTGGATTTGTAGTGAAAAGACACAAAACCAGAGGTCTGTGCATTTCTTTCACTGTATTCAATGCTCACTGCCTGCCTGCCTTAAAATTACTACATGCATCTGAATGGAGACTGTTATAAGCAGCTACGTAGTAGTTGGCTTTCACTACAATTTATTTGTTTTAATTATAAAATTGTGTTTGCAAATAATTATTGTAATTTTTAAACTGCTTTTTAAGCATAACAAAATTTGTAATTGCTTCTAAGTAGCTTAAAAGGAGATGCAAGGCTTCCACATGGTACAAGCGGGCATGCTTAAGGTGTATATTAAGATATGTTTGATATTGCGAAATGCACATTCAAAATGACATAAGTGCAGAGTGGAGGACCATAAGAGGAAGAGCACCAAGCTAAAAGTGTCATCAGAAGACCCCCCCTAGACTGCTGACATCTGCAATTACTGAATTATGCAATGTTACAGAAAATCTGAAGCAAGGTTGTGGTTAATGAGCTCAAAATAAATTTGTAATGTCATCTGAGAAAGTAATGCAACTGTAACAGTAGGAAGGACCATGGCCTGAAGAGGTGGGTGTGTACTGGCTTTGCCAGGCACCCAGGCACCTGTATCTTCGGCTTTATACATTATCCTTTATTATCATTTATTAAAACTCTTAACAGTCTAAAGGGAGTGGGCTTCGTTTCTCACAGAGGTTCTACCTACCATCATATTTTTAGCGTCATTAATGCATAAACATTATGTAGCAATTTCAGTCTGTTAAACAGGCCTGGGATTGGCAAAGATGCTGGCATGGAGATTGCTTCCTTTTTCTGAAAGTGAAATGGTGCTAATGACACCCAAAAAAAGGTGTGGAAAACCTGCGCTGTTGTGTGACACAGTCAACAATAGACAGGAGTGACCTTCAGAGGTAATGATTGTAATATTTAAGTGCCTACATTTCCCCAGATGCTTGCTCCAAATAACAGGCATTAAGACAAGGTCAAAATGGGCTGAATTGCAAAATACCATATTTAGCATACAGTCTTGAGGCTTGTGTGTAAGTGTGTGTGTGTGTGTGATTTCAGCTGAATCTGATAATACCTGGCTCAGTTCTGTGTGCAGCCTCTTAGGTCTGCAAAAATCCTTATCTAATGTCCCTTCAGGTAGCATTTGGTGCTGAATGGCCTCTTACTGCCTCCAAAACGTGGTGCTAATTAACGTGAACCAAGTTACAATATGCGCTAAAGATTCCAGCTTTGTTACTTATTTAATGAGCTTTGTGGGATTTGAACATGAGGCTCAAAGTAGCAGGGGAAACCTCATAATTAGTATCAATTAGAAGAAGTTCCTACACATTACAACTATTTGATAAACTGCAGAGAACTACTGAGCAGATACAAATCACTAGTGTTGTTTCGTTATTATACTTATTTTCTTCTTAATTAGTGCTGATTGGCTTATGATCCTAATTAATGCAAAGAAATTTGGAATGGTATACAATGGTATGGTTTAGAAGATGCCAGAGTGTACAACTGCTAAATTATTGCTAATTGTTATTTACATGAGGACAGGAAGACTAAGCAATGTGCTGCCTAATTAGCATTAAAGATATGCTTTCCATTTCCAAATTAAATGAAGGCAAATGGGATAAAATCATTACAGTTACCAAAAAAATCCTCATCCTTCTTTCTAAAAGTCAATAGTTGCACAGCCAACAATTAAAAAGAAGGAAAAAAAAAAAAAAAAAGCAAACAAACAAAAAACCCAGTAACTCAAACTGGCTAAGAAATAAAAGACCTTCAAGAAAATGTAGACCCTTAATCCAAAGTGGACACTGTTAAAACCTTTTCAGCTGCCACTTCAAAATGTTCAGTGCTATATCCATTACAAGGATATATTACCAGCAGCAAGAGCTGTGCCAATCTTAATTAGGGAAGACTGCAGTGATTTCAGCAGCCAGTGCAGGTGTACCCAGCCCACAGAATTGCTCTGCCTCAGTGGTTACAAAGAGCTGGTGTCTTCAGTTACTCCCTTCAGAGCTAGGTGGGAAAGAGTCCAACTCTGGAACACCAAAAAAACCTGGACAGAACTCCTGAATTATACCCTGGTTTGTCCACTGACCCACCAGCTGGCCTTCATATTCACTTCTGCTTCATCTTCCTCATGGGCACTGCAAGTCTCTTTGGTCAATCTATTGGCGCTGGCAAAGCACTCATCAACACAGATTTACATACCCCTGCCAAGGTCTTTGTAAGAACCACAGGATTCTCTAATACATAAAGTGCTGTGTCAGTGTCATGGTAAATATCTCCCTTTTTTGCCTTTTTTTTCTTTTTTTAAATCACTCAACATTGGAAACAAGATTAAAAAGTCTCAACATTATGGTTTATGGAAAACTTGTTATGTGAGAAAAGAAAAGCCCAAGGCATTTTCAAGAAAGCTCCAAAGTATTTTTTCTTTCTTTAGATCAGTTTTGACGGGTCTCAAACAACATAATGTGAAGTGGCTGTCGCAGGACTTCTGTTTGCACTGTGATTTCTGAAAGGAATAGACATTTCGTAGCAGACATTTCATAGTTTTAATGCTTTTTTTGTTTGTTTCTTTTCCTGCTCTCCTGTATCTCAGTGCCAGGATGATCTAATAAGTCTTTTTTATCTCTGATTTCCATGATTTGATGAAAAACTTTATTCTGCACCCTTCGTAGCCCCATACACAAACATTTTTCTTGGCCACTGGTCTATGTTTAAGGATGTCATTCACTTCTCAGGGTTTCTGAAGGTTACATTTTTATACATACATAAGCAAGCATACATTTGGTCTGTAATACCTCCAATTTTCTGGTTTTGAAAACATTAGAAATTAAAAAAAAAAAAATAATTCACCCAAAATACCTTGAAGCTGGGAGACTGTAGATATTGGAAGTTTTCTGACCAAGTGCTTTTACAGACATACACATCTATGTTATAAACATACAACTGCACATATAACACGGCACTGCCACTGCTTGTCTGAGTTGTCTTGTTCCAATTTGCTTCAGGGCTCAGGGAGATTGTGCTTGGCTGCCAGCAAGGGGCCTTTTATTTACCAGATCAATGCAGATAGCTCAGCATAGCCCTGCAGTGCTGCTAAACGAAGATGCAGGCTTGTGCATGAAAAGTAATACACAGCTTTCCTGGAGAAAAGTGAGCACTGGAATCTGAGCAGCAGACGTTTTTTGTGACCAGCCTGCACTGAAAACTCCAATCCAGCAGCACAGACCAAGTTTGCTTGGACTTCTTACCTACAAAAAGTCCTCTTTTAAATTATAAAAGTGGCATTTTTCCCTATTAGGATTTTGGCCTTCCAAACCCACCAAAACAGGGCTTGCTGGAAGTGGGAACTCAGCCTGCAGACTTTACTGATGCCACTTGCATTCTTGAAGCTGAGTTTGTTCTTAAGGTTGCTTGCTGAAGCCTGAAGGCCTCTAAAAGGTTTATTTTTTTGCCTTGAATGCTGTTCACTACTTTTACCTTCACTTTAACCCATTCCTTCCCTCCTCTCTATATTAATAGCTCCACTCTTCCTCTCAAGCCCCCTCAGCACCCTCTAACCAGACACAGCCTTGGTGGCACTGCATTGCTGGCTGACACCAGAATTCACATGTCTTTGAGGACCCATTTGGAAAATGTCAGCTCTATTTCTTGCTGTACTTTTTCTTGTACCATCATCTCCCATTTGAACAATGTTTTCCCCAGATGACCCATTCTTAAATGATACAGAACTGCAGGGATGTCCTTTCCCTGGAAGTGTCCGAGGCCAGGCTGGATGGGGCTTGGAGCAATGTGGTCAGGTGGAAGGTGTCACTACCCAAGGCAGGGGAAGTGGAATGAAATGCTCTTTAAAGTTTCTTCCAGCACAAACCATTCTGTGATTCTGCAGTCTTTCAGGTTTTACCTCTTCTACATGTTCCCTCTGGCTCACCCCTCTGCCTGCAGACTCACATATTTTAACCTCTCCCATCTCTGGGACTCCCCAGGCACAACTGGCTCTTGCTCTTTGCCTTGCAAGCATCCTCAGAAACCTTTCTTTGCTTCACTGTGGAGCTGAGGACTGCCAGCCATCCTCTGACCTGTTGCAAAAATTCACCAGCTTTCAGCTCTCACCCTGCACACCCCTGTGCCCTGACCCCCATTCCCTCACTCAAGCCTCAAGGTCTTGCAAGGAGAGAGCACTGTAAGAGATGAAAATTTGAGGGGCCTTGAAGGGAAACCACACAAGGAACAGCTGAGGGCACTTGTTCTGTTCAGCCTGGAGAAGGGAAAACTGAGGGGAGACCTTGTAGCCGCCTGCAACTTCCCTGTGAGGGGAAGATGAGTGGCAGCACTAAATTCTTCTCTCTAAGGAAGAATTCTAGCCAAGGGAATTGCTTGCAGCTGAGTCAGTGGGGGTTTAAATTGTGTATTAGGAAAAGGTTTTTCACCCAGAGGGTGATCATGCACAGACAGAGGCTTCCCAGGGAAGTGGTCACAGCCCCAGGCCTGACAGAATTATAGACCCTGGCGTGGTTCCACATGTGATGATATTCCTGGGCAAGTCCTGCTCAGGGCAGCAGTAGTAGCAGGGTAGCAGTCGATGTTCCCTCAAGGAGAACACGGCACAGGCACAATGGGAGGTAGCAGCAGGGCTCCCTGCCTTTGACATCCTCACAGGTGAGATCCAGCATGTTTTCAATTCCCATTAAATTGTCTTCTCGTCCTGGCTACAGAACAACCAGATTTTATTTATCTCAATGGGTTTTGCCAAGTTAGAAGCCTTTTATTGTCTGGTTTGAAGCATAATCTGACTGTGAGTGAAATTAATGGCTGCTGCATTATTCATTTCACCTGAAGCAAAACCAGGTCTATGCATTTACCCAGGACCTGGTACTAGCACAGGAGCATCTGAGAGGCATTGGAGTCCTCTACTTGTTAATTTTTATTCAGTCAATTGACCAACATTAAGAAGTAGAAGAGGAAAGACATTCTGTGTTTTTCATTTATAGGCTGGTGGGGAAGAAAAAAGCCTCAGGAACAATGGGGATTAAAGGAAACATTCAAATTTGGAGGACATTTCCTAAACCTTATAAGAAATTTAGATAAGGTCACATTGAAGAACTCCTTGAATATGTTTCTTTCAAATCATTTGTACTTCTCCAATTGACAGACTGACAACATTAATAAAAATCAGAGACTGTGAACTAAAATCAGAGTCTGCCTCAAAACTTACACATTTTCAATTCACAGAGCACTGCATGTGGATATCTTGCTGGACTCAATGCCTTAAGCTAAAAATTAGCTTCACATTCTCCCTCCCAGGCTGCTGCAGTTATCATAAAGTTGTTCCCATCCAATGGCTACAAAGCAGCCTCTGTAAAATGAGAATATTGCCATTCCTGTTGCTAGTGGAGATGATCCTGTTACAGGAACAGCATGAAACAGGCACTAATTCTTTGAACTGCTTTCTCAGACCTTGATGTAAGGGTCGAGGAAGGCTGGCTGCAGAACAGTGTGGATGTTTCCTCTGTTATGGGTTTACTGTCCTTGCTAAAGAGAAGGAAAGACATTTTTTCTGACAATATTGCATCCAGTACTTTTCTTGTAATCATTAAGCTCAATTATCTTCTCACAAAACACACAGGAGAGCCTTGGAGGGGGCCATTTGAATTTGTGCTTAGCAATTCATCTTGGGTAGATTTGTAAATAGATTAAAGCACTATTTATATTTTACCAAACGCTGTAATTCTAAAAAAAACCTGAACACCATGAAAGTAGTCTGTTTCTCACCAATTTTAATTGGGATTTGTTGACCTTGTGTTTAACAAGCCTTGAGGACTCACTTCACCGCTGTGACCACGTCACACTGGCAACTTTCCACTGCTCAGGGAACAGAGTGAAACCCACCCACCAAGGCACAAGGCAAGGATGACTCGGCTGGGAGCTCTCTGATCACAGAATGATGGAATCATTAAGGTTGGAAAGGTCTCCTAAGGTTGAGTCCAATCATTAACCCACCCCTGCTAGGCCCACCAATAAACCATGCAACCATTGCCTAGGCAAACCCCTAAAATGTCCCCTGGAGAAAGTATCTCTGATAAAAGCATCAGCCAAAGAATGTCCTCATTTGGTCCTAATGCATAATTAGAAACAATAAGTAATTTAGGAGGAAGGCAGCTGCAATGAAATAATATTTACAACACACACATGTGCAGAGGTGGTGCTTTTAAGAACTACATAAAAATATGTAGAAATATGCAGAATGCATGCTACTCTTGACTCTTAATGCACAAAGGGCTTGAGATCCATGGAGGAAAATTTCTACAGCAGAAAAAACAATTTTTTATTATGACAATTATTGATCCAATGAATGTTTTTTTAAGAACAACACATGGCCATTTTCCTCATCTTTTGCTGGTAACCAAATCTCCCTCCTCCCTCTTACCCCCAGTTTTACTGTTATTGGCTTTAAATTAAGTCAGCAAATGATGGAATTTTTTCACAGCCTAACCAGTAAAATGGTGAAGCATAAAGAGAACGGTGTCAAATCATATCCTCAAAGCTGATTAAAAGTAATCCTGCAGATGCTAAATATGGATTACCACAGCAATTACTGAAAATTCATAACCTTGCTAAAAAGGCATTCTAATGGAGTTCTGCAGTAGTTAAGGGCTGTTTGCTTTTTAAAAACAATTTGCAGTAAAATGTGTGGAAGTGTGGTCTCATACAAGCTCCATCCAGTTCTGAATCAAAAATTGTTTATGGCTGTTGAGAGCTCTCCTGTGGTATCTGAAACAACCACAAACAGTGTTTTGGCTATCTCTATCTGCTCTTGAACCAGCTCTGACCCACATTATGTCCTCATTACATCTCTTTTACAGTTTAAAAAGGCTTGAAATCTATTTCATTCCTAATTTAAGGCCATTTCATACTATAAGTTGCTCTAGGATGACTTATTGCATTAAGGTCTGTAGGTTCAAGCCTGTCAATTACACAGACTTTATTTAAAACACCATTACACCCTATCACTGGTGATAAACTAATTAACAAGAATCTGGGCATTTTTAAGTCACAGTCATTAAATAATACGTGTGAATGAATTATGAAAACCTTTTCATATCCACTCTCTAATATAGATTTACCATTGTTTTCAGCAACAGCTAAATCTGTGCTGAGCTTCAGCAAATTTTTATACTGGCAACTCCACTGCAGCTGTCATTTGCACCAAATATCAGTGCTAAAAGTTGTCTTTTCCATGGCTGAGCTCAGATGGCAAGAGAAGGTGATCTCCCATCTCTCAGAACTGTGGAAAAAACTCAGAAGTATGGGCACGTGCTCCTCTGTGTTTTGCCAACCTTTCTGGCAGTGCAACTCTGTTGACAACAGCAGAGAGCTAGGAATGCAACTACAATAGACTGTTGCTGTCTTCCTGAAATTAATATTTTTCTAGACTGAAATTTTATGACTTTTTTTTTCCATTAACAAAAAAGTAGATGAGTTTGGATTTCCCTCTATTTTGTCTAAGTGAATTAATTTCCTATTGATTTTATTTTGCAATATATGAGGGCATATTACTGGTGTAGGCTTTTTTTTTTTCTCACTTAAACAGCAAAAATTAATAAGAATAACCTACACATGAAGATGTAACTGCTTAAGTGCAAATTATAGCATTCCTAGATGAGAACATTATAGAATGTAAGCACAGGGATGAAATAATTTGATCTAAAGTTTGTTTAAGGTTAACACATTCTTCTTCCTAGTGTCTTGGAGGCAGATGGGATATATTTGCAAGTTTTGAAATCAGATGCCTCAATTACTTTTCCATTCCTCAATAAGGGAAATGTTACTCTGCATATGGGGGAATCTGATTATGAATGTTCAAATACTTTGCCCTTATCTAGCATCAGACCATGGATGTCATATTGAAACATGATCCTTCTACTTAGGTCTGATAATATCAAAGCAAACAAGAAAGAAATATGTTTCAGCTGATAAAACCATATTTCTTGTAACAACAAATTAATTTCATGAATCATATACTTAAAAGAAATAAATAAATAAAGAGAGAGGGAGAGTCTCTAAGTATTTCTTTTCACACTTGCTGCAGTCTCCTACTGCCCACTGGCTACAATTACATGCTCCCAGCTGATCAGGTGCTGGTGGTCCCAGTCCCACCAGCAGCCATCATGATAAATAAGCTTTTTCCTTGCTTCCACCAGCTCAGATTCCCAAGGAGATTGGGCACTAATGAGAACTTGCAACACAGGCTCTAGGGAGAGAAGACCCAAAATTGCCCTGCTTAAGAAAGATCTGTGCTTCTTTCTACTCTCTTCCAAAAGCACTAATCAATTTGAGACCCGAGGACTTACTGTTGGACTGTAGGACTTACATTCTACTTTTTTTCAGCCTCTATTCAATCTCCACTAAGAAGATGCAAGGCTACTGAAGTTTAAAAGTTAACTTAGAGTTTTTCCAGACTGCTGATGTATTGCCTCAGAAGAGTTATCTTTTCTGCCTGCGCCAGTTGAGGGAAAAGGCTTTTAATTATATCGGTAAAGTATTTTCCCCATCTCTGCAGAAGGGCTCTTGACATTTTTGAAGTCTAGGCATCTTCTGTTGTGCTAGCAGTGGAATGTGTATGATAGAAACAGAGAGTGTTGCCTTTCCAAGTTGGTAAAATGACCTATGCTGCTAATGGCAAAGCCCTCAAAGCTTTCTGTTTAGCAGGATCCTACACAAATACAGATCAATAGCTTCAATTTGATTCTCACCAGTCCATCTGTAAAAACAGTATCATTCATATGTCTGCTGTCAACACAATCACTCTCCCTGATCCAAACAATTTGTTGTTTCTATTTGTTTAGAAAGAAAAATCCTCTAAACATTCCAATTAATTTGAAAAAGCTTCTCGTTTTCAACTACTATGTGCTTCATACTACTTTAGCCCTATCTTCTATCCATTAGAGAACAGTTATCACACAGAAATCACATTATTATTCTCTCACAAAAAATAAAATATCATGGAGTGTCTTTGAATCGTTCTTTCACTAATACACTAATCATGATCTTAAACTAAATAGCAGGTAGATTTTAATATAAGACACAGATACCTCTTCTAGATGGTAAGAGCACTGCGTAGTATGATGGAGATAATGCTGGAATGCTGTTTTTTGTCTAAGGACTAACTAGCAGTGGAAAAATGATGGAAGTTTTGACTTGCTGGGAAATACTACATGAATTACTGAAGCCTAAGTGAATGATGACTAAATGTAGAGGGGATAACAATCTGCAGGTGTTTGATGGGAACAAATAGAGAAGAAGAGGTTTTCTTAGGGTCATCCAAAGGGTAAAAGTAGCAGCAATGTTAGATGGCCAAGCTAAATTAATGTTTTTTCTCCACCTCTATTAGCCATGATTCTGTTATATTAAAACAGAGGAAAAGCTACAGAGAAATTCTGAAGCCATTTCTAATCCAGACCCTCACTGACAGATTAAATAGTACAGTAGATTGCAATTTCTTCTTCTGTAGTCAAATGTTAATTAGATTCCTTGCAGCTGTCTGTATATCCTGAGTTGGCTGATGAGCACGTTAACAATGTGAGCTGATTCAAGAGTAAAACGAAACTTCCTTGAGAGGAATAATGACACATCTGAAGCACAGGCTGGTCCCACCAAAACACAAACCTCACCAGGGCACAGTGACTCTGCTGTGTATTTTATAGCATGTGCAAACTGCTCTGCTGCACTGACAGGGTCCAAATAATCTATGGATCTCAGCACCTCCATTAAGGCAGATATACTTAAAAAAAACCCAGAGAAATTGTAAGTGAATAAATAATTTTTTCCATCTTTTAAAAGCAGTCATAAAATCCAGTCAAGTCACCTGATACTTCTAAGAGTTCCTCACATATGTGTAAAATAAGGAAACATTATTTCTCTTTGTTTATTTTTGGTAAAACCTCATAATGTCCTTGCCTGAAGAGCACTGACATGAAAACTATCATGTCGCTCTGTGAGTGTCAGAACCATTAACTGCCAGGGATTTTTTCATTTTCCTGAACCTTTAGCCAACTGTTTATCTGGAGATGGAGGACTCTGTCCTGTCACTTAAAATTGTCCTGAAAATGGTTCCTTCATAGTCAGTTTTCTTTCAGTTTTCTCATGTTAAGAATTAAAGTTCAAATTGAATCAATTGAATTCTTCTCAGAGACAAACAAACTGAATACTAAGAATGTATATCTAATTCAACTTTGGGTTCTTACTTTTAGATTGAGGTCACTGCTTAAACATGTAATCTACTCACCTAAATCCTAAGGCCAGGATTTTGACATACACCCTTCTACTAAAATGAATGAAATTTCAAATGTAGTGTTTCACTTGACTTTGAAAATTATATCTTTTCTTTTAAGCCCTGGCTAAGTATTTACACAACAGACTCAAACAGCATAACTTTTAAAACATCTCCTACTACATCCTCATAAATTAGGGCAGATGGGTGAGCTGATTTCACCTCAAATTCAATCAAACAGAAATCTACTTGCCATATTTCCACTTGCAGTTTATTTGACAGCAGTTTTGTGGGTACTGCCTAAAAATGGCCTTTGAAGGGAAATACTGCAGCAATTACATTACTTTCTGTAAGTCTGATATTTTGTCCTTTTGAAATAATGAAATTAGACCTCAGGCCTGAAAAACAATCCTGTAATGGAAGGGGAGTGGAATATATGATCTAATAAGTCCTATGATTGCTACTTATGATATAATTGCCAGTCAAATAGAAACTCTTCTCTAAAATAAAATCTGATCTTTTTTTCACTACATAAAAAAAGAAAAAAAATGCTTGAAATGTGACAGTACAAGAGGAAAAAAAATATATCTATTTTTGCACTTTAATGATTGTAAAGTTCCTCTGTTTGAGCACTGTTCTTGTGATCACCACATAAAGCATTCCTGTTCAAAGGTTCTATTATTGTCAAAGAGATGAATTATAAAGCAACTTTATATTGTGCAATCTACAGATTTTATTGACAAAGTTGTCAGGAGCAGAAGAACTGGGAGTCTCTCTGCTTGTCATGGGATAAATAAGAGCATCTACAGAGCTCTCAGCTTCATTCAATTTGTTTAGATACAAGTTGACTGGGAGCATTGATTCGATGCAAGACCAGTTATGGATTTTTAGGCAGGAACATACACAGTGGGGAGTAATAGATGGCTCTAAAGTGAGTACAAGGCTGCAACTCACTTGGGAGGCTGCAGAGATTGTGCAAGCCCAGATGTATAAGGATACTGGATCAAGGGCAGATGGGTCTGATCCTCCCACAGAAGTGTTTTCTCCACCTTCCTCCGCAGCAAAATATTGCTTGACCTCTTCTCCCATGGGGGAGCACCATGACAGGTTATGTTTGTGTGCTAGGGGGGGGTCTTGATTCATAGCCCCTCATTATTTAAAGCTTAGTTTCCCACCCATGCTGCCACAAATGGAGAAAGTCTCAAATGCTGAGTAATGGAAACACCAAATTCCAGCTAATTTGCTGGTTAAGACATGCCAGAGCACGAGATCAACACAATATTTTGCCTTCCTACCTGATAAAATGTACCTGCATGCTGAAGGCATTCTGAAAAGCCAGTACAGCTAATGTGAATGATCAAATAAACCCCATCATCCCATGCTCCTCTCCCACATTATCATAATTTAACCTAGTCCTGAAAACTATTTTTTCCTCCAGGTGGGAATACTGAGGAGCCAAACCCTCGTAAGTCCAAATTCAGTCTGGGTTTCCCTAGACAAGGGAAAACATAAAAATCAATGAGGATAAAAGGCTTGTGGGGTGGCTGAAAGAGAAAATCAAACTCTAACAGAACATTTAACACCAGCCGATGTTTTAGTAAAGGTGGAAGTTTCCCTCCACTTCTCTGCCAGCTGAGCCTAAAAAGTATTTCTGCACTGGGTACCTCCAATGGTGCTGTAGTAAAGATGGATGGTGCTCAGTGCAGGAGATGGAAAAAGAGGCAAGGGAGGGTGGGATTTATCTCATATTCCAGCCACCTAAAAGTTATATATCTAATCTTAACCAGTCATCTAGTCTGCTCCATAAGGACAGGAAACTGTCATGTTGATTCAAATCTTTGGTTGTATCTCCAAGAGGATCTTCACTTCAAACCAACTCATTTCAGGCTGAAAATCCATTACATTGCAATTTTCACCGAGTTTCAAGCTGGATGGGATTTAATCTGAAATCTCTGGAATAAAGGATTGCTTCCTTAGGCTTTTCAGCTATGTAGGCGCCATCTATTATATCAGTTATCAGGTTTTGACATTTTAGAACCCATGCAAGATAGTTCCAACTTGTATTTTGTTGCTCTGCATGCTGCTGAAGTAATTAAAAATGAAATGGAGAATTCTCTGAAGCCTTTTGCAGGTAATGGTTCTTTAAACATAAAAAGCTCTCCTTCATCTTTGTTGAAACTATTTGGTTTTGCACTAGTATAAATTACTTGTTCAGTAAAAATTACCAGTGTAATTTTTTGGTCTAATATAACACTGGAGAAAGGACAATGTATTTAGGAGGATTTTTTTTTTCCTTAGAATTTATTTTCTTTCAGTCAGATCTCTAGGTAATTCTGTTTACTTTTCAATTCCCAGAGTTGGTGGGAAATCTGTAATGTTTTGATCTTTCAAATATTCTTCATAAAATGCTCCAAGGTCTTTATCTGACAGATAAATCTGTTCTTCTGTTTTATTATTTGTTCAGGCAGAGTTATTCTAAACTAAGAATTTAAACATTGTGTTCCTTGCCACAAGTTTAAGCTGAAAGAACAATGCAAAATTCAATTTTTCCTTACTGGGGTGAGCTGTCTCAATGAAAATCTAAAATAGAAAATGAATTAAAAATATATGATCCGTTAAATGTAACTTCATTTGCTGTTTTCAAGTATTCTGAAAATTTTCCGACATCATTCCATTTTAAATAACAGCTCATTAAAACAAAGCCATAAGAATGTTATCAGCTGATTTCTAAAGAACAGTGATTTAGGAGATCTGGCTCCTATTGCTAGATGTAATCCAAGTTTGGGAAAGATGCTTAACATCTCTGAATCTTGCCAGAGTTTCATAGAAGGATGTTGAAGAACTGTAGCCTGGACCAGTGCCTGTTTCCCAGCATCAGCAGCTCTCACTCATTGGAAATGCTGAAGGACTACTCATGACAGATGGAAATACAGAACAGCAATAAATCATAGTGCAGGGATGCTCGGATTTTAAGTATAGGGATCATATTTCACTGAGTATCTTTCCATCAAGCCAAGAGGTTTGTCTATGAATACACAACACCAGGCAGTCTTGACCTGCAATCTCAGAAGTGAAGCATCCACACAGTGGTAACCACAGTCATACCTTCATTATTATCCTGGCTTTCCTTACAGTTTGCCCATATTCAGGTGTCTGTGCCTGGACCTGAACCCAAATCCTTCTCTTCACATTTGCTGCATCCCATTATAGAATAAAAAAATCACAGAATGATGAAATGGTTTGCTTTGGAAAGGACATTAAATATCACCCAGACCCATCTCCTGCCATGGGCAGGGACATCTTCCACCTATCCTAGGTTGCTCCAAACCCTGACCAACCTGGACACTTCCAGGGATGGGACAGCCACAGCTTCCCTGAGAAATCTGTGCCACACCACCCTCACAGTTAATAATTTCTTTCTAACATCTACTTTAACCCTGCCCTGTGTCAATTTGAAGCCATTCCCCCTTGTCCTGTCATTCCAGACCCCTGTAAATAGTCTCTCTCCATCTTTATTGTAGGCTCCCTTCAGGTACTGGAAGGCCACGACCAGGTCACCCCAAAGCCACCTCTTCTCCAGGGTGAACAAACCCAATTCTCTCAGCCTCCAGCAGGGTAACATCCCCCACTCTCTATGTCAGTGGTGGGTGTCTGTGATTAATCTGTCTGTTTTCCACCAGCCTGACACATAATTCTCAAATTAAACACTTCTTGCACTGTCTCCCATGGCATTTTTTGCACTCTAATGAGGTTTCCTCTAATTACCCACGGTTATCCCACCACCTGCATTCTAATTCTTTGTTTCTGTAGTGGTACCTACAAACCCTTTTCAAGTCACACCACTGGCTTTCCTGTCAAAATCACCCGTACAGTCCTATTGCTCCTGCACCAACTTTTGCCTTTTTTCTTTTGTTTTATAATTACAGAGGGGTTTGATTCCTGACCAGCCCTTGTTCTTGTGGGCCAATGATAATGTTAATACAAACCCCAGTGCCTACAAGCGAGTGTTGATGCTCATAAGTCGTCCCTGGTTGGCAAAACTTCTGTGAGAGCCAGGTCAGCCCAGCTTTCCCATTACAGACACTGCTGGAGTGGGATGCCAAACGCCTGGGACACACAGAGAATTGAATTTGCAAGAGGTGACCTGTGCTTAGTCCTAAATGCAGAACAAGAATTCAGGGTTGTAGCCCAGCCACTGGAACAGGAACTCCAGGAACAGCATTCTGAGGTTTTCACTGCAAACATCCACAGTGCCTTTGAGTTCCAGTGATGACAGGAGTACGGCTCTTGCAAGAGAGAGCACGTCACTGGAGAGTTTCAGCCTCTCTTCCTCTCCCATCTTCCTTTTGCAATGAGGAACTGCAAGTGTATTTGTGGGAGAAAAGGGCTAATTTGGTTAAGGTCTTAAGACTGTTAAACTCTGCCCCTTTGGAAAATATCCTGAGATTTTTAATAGCCATTAAAACCCCAAAGGATCTAATTTCTCAGGATTTAACTCAGAGGACTTGTTCTGCCTGTAGTAAATGGCCAAGCACTCAATAGATCTGCATTAGCCTGGTAATGATCCTTCTGGCATTTGAAATTATGGCTAGACTGAGCTGTGGCATATGGCTTAAGCTGCTAAGCCATTGCCTGTTGTCTCTGTTTTTCATTTGACTTGGTAGCTTCCTGAGGTCCTGAATTCATCCTTGAGGATAATGCAAGCTTTTCCTGGCATTGAGTGAGCTGTCACAACTTACCTACATGATATTTAAGAGGGGTAAAGAAGGATTACTCTAATGCCTGACTTAACCCAACTAAAGTTTGACCAATCACGTGATATTTCAGTCATTTTCACAGGTGTGGTTTATTTATTTGCACATTGTTGACTGTTTCATTTGGAAAGTTTCAGATATTGAAAAAGAGCCAACCTTTAGCCCAAGGTTAACAAAAACAACAAGCAATGATAGTCCTAGTACCTGTCTAGAAGCAGCCTACTGATGGGTTTTGCACTGATTCTGATAGTAATTTTAAAAATTAACTTAAGCAGGTGTTGGCATGACAAACAAAAAAAACCCCAGGTTTTTTACAAAAAATCCTTTCATGTGCTGCTTTTTATTTTTATATTGACTGCACTAAACTGGAGTGAAGGATAGGAAAAGTGGGTCTAGCCTCTGCTAAAATAGTTGATAGCATATACTTACTGCCAGGGGGAAGGAAGCAAAGTGTAATTCTCTTTACAACTCTAACATTGAAGTTTTTCCTCCTAGGCAGTGACATGATGCTCCAGAGATCTAATGGCACTTGAATCATGAGGCTACAGTCTACTGTAGCCTTCCTGTCCAGCACCACATCAGACTTCATGGGCTGCAGGAGGGGCACCTTGCACCTTTCTTTCATTAGCAGGGATGTTACTGGACTTCTCAGAGTCTGAGCAGATCAGAAACAAAATGTACTGTCAGTCAGCAGTTGGGGCCTCCTACGCATCCTCCAAAATCTCCCGACTCCAGTACATTTTCCCCCTCCAGGTCACCCCACAAGGCAGCTACTGGGGTGGGTCAGTGCCTCCAGATCAGTCATATTCACCTCATCACACCAGTGATCATTTCAGCAGAGATGTGCCATTAATCACTCCGGGGGCCAAAGAAATCCTGGCGAGGAAAAGGAAATCTTCCCGGGGTCACTCCTGTAAATGATGGCACCCTTTTTCTCTCCTGGGAATGTATCCCACAGGCTGCAGAGCCTCCCCTTGGCAGAGCAGCCCTGATCAGAACAGCTCAGCAGATCATGGCAGTCACTTAGGTTGACTTCACGAGTTACACAACCCTCACGCTCATGCAGATGTTGTTTGCAGAATCCTGGAGACGATGCCAGCCAGACACTTGGCACCAAGACCCAATCTGGGAGATGAGGAGCTTTCGAGGCTCATTCCTAACATTCATTATTTTCATATTTAATAAGAAAACTGATGTGACACGTCAGGGAGATTGGTCAGCCAGCTAGTATGGAAACTATTAGTGCAGAAAAATGAATAGCCTGGCAGCTAAATGTCTGCAACGCCCACACACTCCCTGGAATAAACTTAGGGTTATTCATCTGAATTTATCTCATGGTCCCTGGGTAACACAGCAGTGGTTGAAAGTGGCTGAAACTTTTTGCACTGCTTGTTGCTCCATCTGGGCTCTCTGTGGTGAACAGTGAGAGTGTTTAAGGCAGAGTTGTCCCAAGTCTTGAAATCCAGCAGGCAAATCTCAGAAATTTTTCAGAAACACTTGTGTGACACAGGCACAGACTCTCTGGACATCAGTTTCCAAAAGACAGCTTCAAGGGGTGGTCTGGAAGGCGACTGGTTTTAGAAAGTCATTTAGGTACAGTGGGTCCTGGAAGTCCTTACAAATACTATTTTCCATAGTCACTGTCAGTCACTTTCTAGCAGCAACACCAAGAAGAGCTTTTGAAATTTTAAAATAAGAAAAGACTCACTAACAGTGGCTCCTTTCTCTTGGACTGCTACTTGCACACAAGTCTCAGTTTCAGACAATGAGAAACTCTCAGGTTCATCTTTCATTTTCCTGTATTTTTTTTTTCCACTGCCTATACCCCTTGGGCTATATCTACATCAGTAAATAAATCTACATCAACACACTGCCCCTGAAAACAAATGGAATGGTTTGTTTTACTAGGATTAAAATTCCTGCCTGAAACATGATCACCTCATCTGTGTCTTGCTGACTGAAAACCATCCCTGGCTCTCGCTGCCCACTGAGTCATGCTTAGGTGTTACTTGCAGAGAGTTGCCAGCCACAAGCCAAAACACACCTGATCAGCTCAGGAAAACCACTCCCTGTCCCCTTTTCAAGCACAGATGGGTAGATGCCTTTGGGTCTGCAACTCAATTCCTCAGTTCAACACCATTAAGACCACTGGGCATTCGAGAGATTTGCACTCACGTTTATGAAAATAAAATTTTCCCCCAACTCCTAGGATGTGATGAGTCACCCTCTCAAAGTTGCTTCCTCCCTCCAGTGACTGTAGGAGGAGCTCAGCTGACAAGTTTCCACAGGTTGCCTGGATTTTGGGTGGCTAGAATTTAGTGAAAATCCCATGCTAAAGGATAAAGGACTTCCTCCATTTTTTAATCTGAATGATATTAAAACCAACCTCTACTTTGCAGGGAATGAAGAAGTTCTACTTAGAACATATGCAGTTCAGTTCTTTCCTGTGAAGTTGCCATATGGCAGGGGAGTGATGGGAAGAAGAAAAATATTGACAGTGATGATATATCTTATTACAGAGCATACGGACCAAATTTTCCTCTCAGTTACACTAGTGAAAATCTGGAGTGAACAGCCTTGTCTTGATAGGAAAATCAGATCAGTCAGTGGATATACAAAGCCAATTATGAGAATGAAACAAAAGCAAACTTGGGAAACATTATGGTATAGTAAAGAAGACATGTGGTAGGATGCCAGAAGACAGGAAGTCATTGAGCCCAGCACGCTTACTCTTCCTTTGAAAAAATCATCCCATCTACAGTAACCACAAGTGGTCAGGATCTTGTTTTATGCCTGAACTTGGCAAACTGAATGAAAGCTGCCCAAAAACATCTGTTCTGGGTTCCAAACATTTATATAGCCCTTTGTTAGAGTACCAAAGATGGCATCGCATCAATGGAAGGGAAGCATTGCAGAAGGAAGCGGTTCAAGGATGCTATAGGGAAAAGTCCAAGATTAACACAAGACCTGCAATGTTTTACACACCAATAACTATCACTTATTTCTTGCTGAACATCCAGCTGATTAAAACTTCAAACTGTATTTGACAGACAAAACCATAAACTGCTCCAAGGAGAGAGACCATGGTGCACTCTTATTGCACACTATTTAGAATTTAGTATTCCATTCAAAATTATTTAGAAATATATTGTGGGCAACTTTAAAGAAAAAGATGCAGCAATAATCCTGTTTCTTCACTACATTACAAAGACATAAAGGCAAATACATAGCTGAGAAGACTTCTGGAAATATAATGTATATTTAGCAAATACTAATTGAGTTATTTGAAACTTAGTTTTGCAACCAGCTAGTGAAAGAAATGTTTGATTTTCAGGATCTTTGCCAGACTGTGTAAGATAATCGAAAAGGTTACAGGCTTTTTGGACATAAGTGACAGGATGATAGCATTTATATAAACTAGAAATAGTGCTTGAAACTCAGCTGGACACATTTTTAAAAAATCAAAACCTGTAGTCAAATTAACACCTGTAATTTAGAACACAAAAGAGTTAAACAGCAGTTTGATAAATCAACTATGTATTATTTTTTTGGAGGCCTCTGAAGACTGAATTCTTGCAAATGAGTTCAAAGACAAACTATAGCCAACTCAATGTCCACAGTTTCTTTGGAGCCAGCATGGAACATTTGGCCAGAAAAAAACAGTGCCAGCTACCCAGTGCAAAGCCTATACTTTAATTTGCAAAAGCAAAAAGCTGTGATTTATACCTCTGAAAGGAAGAAGTTTAAAAAAAAAAAGGATCTAACAGTACATTCTGTGTAGGTTTATTATTTTGCCAACAGTTTGTGGGTTGGATGATGAGGTACGTTCCTGAAGATTAGACATCACCATCTTTTTAAACAAACAAAACAGCAGGCAAGATCAAAATTCCCCTAAAGCAGAGGCAGTTCCTTGTGAAAGTTCAAGGCTGTTGTGGCTCTCCCTTGGCTCCTTTTAAAAAAAAAAAATAAATTCATCAACGAATAGCATTAATCAGCTTTGGCTCACAGGCTGCATTTTTGCTTCCAGTTGTGGACAATTAGAGGCACAGTGTCAACTGGTCATTAATTAGGTTGTGTAAAGCTCTGTGGATACACACAGCTTTTTGTGACACCAAAAAATTCTCATGAAGAATGGGGCTGTAACATGAAGACGTGTCCTGCTTTCTTCTCCTTTTAAACCAAACAATTTCCTAGTTCAGAGGAGGAGGTGTAGAATAAAGGGACACTGGAAGTAAGGAGTGTGACAAAACCAAGAGACAGTTGAAAATCAAGTGGAGTCAATGGTGTGTTGTTAATTTATGTGCTCAAACCTGGTAGCATGGCTAAGGGAAGGGTGTCTTGATCTCCACAAATATTAACTGATGAAATTTAAAATGAAGATTTATGACACTATTGACATCATAAGCTTGTCCAACAGGATTTCTTCCGGATTCCTAAATTATCAAAACTACCTTAGTGCTGGTCCTTAGTAGGTGATCCATAAATCTCTTCATGATAGAGCCTTAGATATCATTCAAATTTTGGCCAGATGTTATGGTTACAAATGGGATATTGTTTCTCAGAGGGAAATCTTTTTCATTGTCATGACTTCCCCCAGCTACCAAAGGCCTGTTCTAAGGCTGCAAATTAAAAGTCCCAGTAAATATACTATCATTGTGCAATAAAATAGCTCTGCCAAAAAGACAAAAAAAAAAAAAAAATTTTAAAAAGCAGCACATGAAATCCCAAGGGATGTCATTCCTTAGCCCAAAAAACTATCACTTCTTGACAAGAAAAAAGGCAGTCATAAGTTGCACATTGTTAGATGGTTCTTATGGGTGTCTTGGCAGGCAGTCCGGAAAATCTATTTCTTCAGTATAAATATATATATATAATCCTAGTTAGAACAACACAAATTAGGGAAGAAAAAAAAAAAAAAAGCCCAACAGAGCAATTCCAGATATCTGTTCTTGTACTAGGCATAGTCTTCCAAACCCTAAAATGTGTGTGGCACATAAGAACTATACAACTGTCACTGTCTTCCTGAGATGTGTCTGCCCATTAATGAATAAATTAATTTTGTTTGTAAACTTCATCTCCCTTGGCAATACCCAGTGCTGAAGGCATTCAGGAAATATAAAGGTACTTTTCTCAAGGTTTTACTTTGTATAAAATAAGATGGATCCTTATTACAATCTCAGCCCTGCTCATGGTTTTTCTCTGCTAAGTCTCATACTTCATCAATCTTTGCTATTATTCTCAAACTGGTTTCCATGAGGACTCTCTCCTTTAATGTTTTTGTTCCTAATAGAATGGTCACATTTCAACTTCTGCTTCCTGAGGAAGGATTTTGCAAAAGTATTATGAAGACACAAAATACCCCATGAATTTCCAAAGTGTAGGTAGCAAGAGTATTTATTATTACACTGGGAGAGAAACAAAAGAGATATAAAAAGTGATTCACAAGGACAAAAACCAATCTGTTATTCAGGGGAAGGAGGACACGTCATGCCATCTTTTATTTCTGCATGTTTTCTCTTCCATATTCTTTGGGTGGGATTCCCTATGAGGTAAATTCCGTACAGCAATTATTAGGTTCATCTAAAAGATGGTAACTGAATAAAACAGAGAAGTGAAGCACACCAAGATGACATATGCTTATAGAAATACATGTGGCTGACCAGTCCTCATGGCAACTGGATTTTTCTTATTTGTGTGGATTCCACCAACTGTATCTTCCGCCTTCATTTCTTTTCTTCTTCTTTTTTTTTTTTTATTCCTATTCAATTTTGTGTTGTTTTCTGGGACCTTTTAAACCAATATTATGCCCCACTGACAAATTTTCCTGTAGGAATGTGATAGTCATCAAGAGAACAATATCATTTGGATGAAATAAGACTCCCAAAGGAGTCCCTTAAGAGCTAGAAAACCTATAAACTTCCTACTGAAAGGTAACCCAACTTGTGATTTTATCTTTTAAAGTAAAATATTAGGGATGCTTTATAGATTTGAACCATTTCTCATTATGGGAAAGAAAGGATCACTGTCTTCTTATGCTATCAATATATATTTGTGAGGGAGCCATAATTCTTCCAGCAAATTTCATGTTCCCATTGAAATGTCTTCACTTTCTTTGAGCAAAGCAAGAATTTCAGAATGATACTATGTGGATGAGATCTAAAAATAAAGTCTCTTGTCAATTGTGTTAAAATAAGTATTTCTATTGGCTTGATGTAAAGAGAACCATTTCCTAAAAATTTTATTGTCTCTGGGCATAATCACCCAGGTGGAGAAATGGCACCTGCTCTTCTTTAAGTCATTTATCATTTCTGTAGGCAAAAAAATAAATTCTCTGGAGAGCATATCTTTATCTGTAGAAAAGAGGTCAGTACTGTTCTATCCCTTTGTTATGCTTGCAGAGCTCTGTGGTTGATGGAGCAATAAGAATTATTATAAGTAAGAATGATGACACTCACGGACAATGATACATTTAAGTCTGTTGCAATTAGCTGTTTCTTGCTCTGACACCAAACTTCTGGCATTAGACCTCCCTGCACCTTGGTTTATCTGCCCGTGAAATGAGGGGAGAGATACTGACCTCTCTTGTAAAACTAGTCTGAGATTTACTGCTGAAATGCACCTACCTACAAATTAGGCAGGATGTTTAATAGCATATGTAACAAGAGCACAAACTCCACTGGCTTGTAAATTCTCACTGGGAGATGCACTCTTGTGACATTCACTCCTGTCTGAACTTGAATAGAAGTGGTCATTTTGCCTGGGACTCCACTGACTGACAGAGAATTTATAATTTTATTTGGTTTTCAGGACATCTCTTATTCCCTGAATTTGCCTGGGGGCAAATGTAAGTTCCACTTTGAGAATGACATAAGACAAAAGGATGAAAATCACAGAATCATAGAATGACTTTTGTTGGAAGGAACGTTAAAGACCACCCAGTTCCACCCCTTACCATGGGTAGGGACACCTTCCACTACCCCAGGCACCTCCAAGACCTGCCCAGCCCAGCCTTGAACACTTCCAGGGATTCAGGGGCACCCACAGCTTCTCTGGGATAATAACAGAAAGAATGATGCTTTCTAGTTACAAAAAGATGTTGGAAAAAAATCAGTATCTGTGTGAAGAGTCAATACAAAAGTGTCTTCTATTTAGTCCAGTTTGATGGACAGAACACTGCCAGGACAAATGCAATGCTGAGATTCCTCTTGCATGCTATCAAGAGCAAAAAAAATCTGTCAAAACCATGCAATGCACAAGAAAAGAGGTGTTCTTGGTGCAGATCTACTGATAGGATCACTCCAGCCCCCTGCAGGGCCCTTCAACCACCTCCTCCTGAGGCCATTTCTTCCTGGTGACCAGTGGAGTGGCATCACCTGCAGTTATACAGTTTAGTTCCAGATGCTCCCTCTCCTGTCTTTACCCTGTAGCCTTTACCTGTGTCTCATATAGCAGTGGAGGCAAAGTGCTTGGTAAGGTTATAATATTTTTTCCATTAACAATTTACACACAGGCGAAATATGACTGGGAATCTAATGAGCTACTTTGTGATCTGATGAAATGGTGTGACCCGCCAAGGGACTTAGCCCAAGGAGTTTTGTGTGCTAATCTGATGCTGAGCACAAGGAAGACTCCAGGGATATCAGCTTTTCCTGGGTGTCTTGCCCACGTTGCAACTGCATGGCTATAATTAACATCAATCACGCCAGAGAAACGGAAGACCAAAAGCTACCTGGGGAACTACAGTGCTGAGAATGAGAACCTGTGCTAGCCAACATCGTCACTGGGGAGTAATTAGGTCCTCTGCAAATCCTAGTAGGAGTCTCACATCTCCAGCTACGCTCTGGCACATCGTGCTTAAACACCGAGTACAAGAGGACTCCACTAGAGATGGTTTAATACTAGGAGTTAATAAAAAGGGAAGAGCTGCCAGCACTTTGGACAGCATTCTTGGAGTGAGAATTAATCCCTCTTCCCTGTAGCATTTTGTCTAGTGTGAATACATCAATACCATCCACATTTTAAGTATTGTTCTTCATGATTCATGATGAATCAGGGGATGCAGTCATCCTGTGCTTTGCTCAGGTACAGTGTAAAAGTGAAGTAGAAAGTGCCATCAAGTAATAGTAAGACAGTTGGTTTGTTGGTTTTCATTCCCTATGTTTCAAAGCCTTACCAGCATTAATTAATTAAAACCTTGCCACAGCTCTATGAGTTGGGCAAGGACAATTATCTCATTCTATCAGCCAGTGAACATGGAGACCCTGGAGGCCAGATGTTATGGTTATGAGACTGTCTGCTTTAGGCATTCAATTTATTCATTGCAACATCTAAAATAAAATGGGTGCTTGGCTCCAGCAGAATGATTCAGATCTCTTAGGGCAGGTGCCTATGCAAACCAGGCAGGCAAGGCAGTGACAGATGCCTCTGAAGTAGGACCCAAGTGATGTTCACACATTTCTCCATCAACAGAATGGAGAGCTGTAGGCCCTTCATGGGATGATTTAATGTGGTTACATGCAGCCACTCCAGGCATAAGCACTAGGAAGTATTATTCTCACAAGTGTGGCTGGGTAATTGCTTAATTCAAGGCTCAACAGTGTGCAAACCTGCTTATGTGGGAATCAAAATACAAATTCCCCTCTGAAGGGCAAGCACCTGGGTTGTGGGATAAGTGGGAGGAAGCACAAGATATCAATGATTTGAGCACTTATCCTGAAAATAGAAACACAGAGATCTAGGCTGACCAGGCCAAGGGGGTCTGGCCCCAGCACCTCCCACTGTCCCAACTATTCCAGGAGATAGGTAAGGCTGGAATGGAGGCACTGAGGTCAACAACTCAAAAATCAGCAGTGTGGGACGCAGAAACTAGAGAGATAAACTCAGAGGCCTTTTGCTTGTAAATCTTCTATTGCAGAGAGCTGTATCAGATAAATGGCATTAATTGAGTTAGGCTGGGGAACAGATCTTCCCTGGTGACCCAGATTTAGCTGCCACTTAGGAATGCCTGGGTGCTTCCACACTGCTAGACTGACATGTCTGGCATGTCTCCTGTATCCTGGTACCCAGGTTCTTCACACTCTGCAGTTATCAGCTGGCCATTAGGGAGCCAATTGTTCCATCTGAGAGGAAAGCTGGGCATGGGCATGGCAAAGCTAACCTGTGTGCTGCAGGTTCTGTCCCAGCCCACACAAGCATCACACAGTTTTGTCTCTTCACCTGGTGCAATACTGCAGTGCTAGCCTGAAGTCTCAAACCCCAATAACCCTCCTGTCACTCCCCAGAACACACAAGAAGCACATGGATGCAGTAAAAACAAATAAACAAACAAAAAAACCAAACATTTTGGCATCTGTATTAGGAAACAAAAAACCAAACAAAATACAAACACCCAAACCTAAAAACCCAGAGATACTTAGAATTTTGCACCAGATCTACCGGGAGATGTTGTCCAGAGGAGATGAGGCTCAAGTGTTGTGCAGTGTGGATGATCTACCCACTCCAGCTGCTAGCAGCTCCCAGCTGGGTGGACACAAACCAGCCTGCATCAAGCATTTCAGTGTCATAGACAGTCTTTCTGCTTTGGACCACATAAAGAGTATGACCATGATCCAGATTTCTCCTTCTGAAGTGTTCTGTGCTACCTCAATATCAGCTGAAAGTGGTGGGTTTGGTCAAACTGTGGCTTGATGAGGTGGGTGCTTTTCAACACCTTGGGAGAGATTAGCAGCCTCTTACCCACTTATGAGTCGTGATGGACTGTCACAGGCTGTCAGTCACTGGACACAAATGAAACCATATGCATATGTGTTTATTCCTTTTAGCTCTAAAGCACACTATCCAGATTTACATGTGACACAGTTTCTCTGGGAGGAAAGTTCCTCTTTGCATGAAACAGCCATTCCCTGGGACTAAGACACATCTAGTTCATTCTCACAGGGACTTAAGTTGACTCATGAATGGTCTAAATCACATTCACTGACTTCTTCAAGCTATGCAGTGTCTTGGGAAGAGAGCTGAGAAAACGACTCATGAGTTCTAAACCTGGGCTTGATTTATTACCATTTTTACCTGCTAGGGGTTTCTTTGATCTCAGCGAGACTCTTCACTGATTTGCAGCAGAAAAGGGGAATTTGGGTTAATGCATGCTCTACCCACTCTTTAACATAAGAGTGGCTCCTATTAGCTCTTTAGCAGTTTGTCTTTTTGTGCAAGAACTTGCACAGCTGACTTGGCTAAACTTTTAATGGGTGCGTTTCTCATGTGGGAGGAAATGTTAAGCACTGCTTATTGTTACTTAGAATTACACACCCAAATGCCATAACTCCATCCAGAGTTCCCAGGCTACACTACTATATCACAAATAAAATCTTCCTCACCGCCTAAAGTAATGTCATGATGCAGTGTAGGAGCCAAGGAACGCTGGGTTTGCAAAACACACACATTGCTTCAGATTGCAATGAATTCATTTAAGAGGAGATCAGGCAGCAAACCATTAATTTCAGAGCAATATATTTCCCTCCTCTTCTTATTTACCGAGGTGTTGTCTCAGTAGATCAAATCAATGAAATTACAGCAGTGCACTGACAGCAGCTGATATCTGCCTAGTATCTTGGGGAGGCATTCCTTTATCAACTGCTTCCAGTTTTTGCCCGACACATCTCTACCGTTCTGTCTGTCCTGCTGGAAATAGGAAAGTTGAAGTTTCCCAGAGTAAATGGCTGAGCCAGAAGCTCCTGTGGGCAGCCAAGCACAGGTACACATATTGGCTGCCCTGAGAGCAGTACACTCGGCCACAGGAGGTGTGCTGCCCTCCCTGCGTGCTTCTGGAGCTCACTTGTAGGGTGTACACAGCTCCACCCTCAGCTGAGGTGGGAAACTTGTTCAAAGTGGTTTTGAGGTTTTGTTAAGAAGCAAAACAGGAAACCTGCATGAATCTGGAGTTTAACTATTCTTTGTTATTTTACTTGTTGCTCTCCAGGACTTTTTTTTTCTTTTTTTTTAATAAAAAATTAAATAAATATTTGGATGACAAACTTTCTGCATCTGACCTCATCCCTAGGTTTTACTGGTGCAGATGAGACTTCAGTCAGCAAAGACACCCTGGAATAGTCCAGGGATTTTTATTTTTTTTTCCTTCCATTTTTTTTAGCAAACAAAGCAACTCAGAGGCTGTGTCAACTTGCTTAAGTGCTCTTTATGCCAACTAATCATAGCTGGCACAAAAAACAATGCTGACTATTGCTCCCTTTGCTGCCTACAGTGGAGGCAGGGAAGGACAGAGACACAGAGCTGTAATGGCAAGCTTGAGCCATCTGGAGAAATTCTGTATCCTCAGCTCAGCTGCTTGGAGCCACAGGAAGGACCACCAAATTACCTCAAAAAACCACTGAAGAAGACAACACCAGAGGGGTAAAAAGCAGCAGAATAAGTATTCCTGAGCCAATGTGCTGACCCACATATCCAGTGCCATTACCACTGCTGAGGGTATCTGGTGCCCTGTCCCTTCCTTCCTCAGCCTTCCCTCTGGTAACCAAGAAAACCACAAGAGCTGGTTTAATAGCCTGCAGTAATGTGGGTCCTCCCCAACCCTGAGAAAGCTATGGTGAAAGCACCAAGCTTCCTTGTGAGATGGAGGTGGGAATATTATTGCTGCTGACCTCGCTGTAGGTCCTAATCACAATAAAAACTCCATCAGCAGCACCACCAGCTACTGAGCTTTGTGGTACATTGCTGATTCACATTCTGTGACAGTCTTTGCTGAGCAAACTCTACCCAGGTGTCTCCACAAGTGTGTTTTCTGTTCTGTGTGAGGCTGAATTTGGGCCAGATTCTCTGAGGAGATAGTCTGTTCTCATTCACAAACAACTGCACTGAGACAAGTGAGTTACTGACGGGTGTAACACAAATTGGCTGAGCTGTATTTTGCAGTTGGGATCCCAAAAACCTCCTCACAGTTTTCTGCCGGTTTATTTAAGCTGCCTCTATGTGCTGCATAGGGCACCAGCAACGCTTTCGCCGCTGCTCCAGCATCACTCTGACGTCAGCACTTTGATTTGATTTTCTGTCACTGTTCTTACAGATTAAATTTCAACCAGTGACCCACAGCTTGATAGCTCATTAGCAAATCCCTTCGAGCCATGCAGTCGTGCCCTTGCTTGACAGTTAACTCTGCATTGCACACAGTCCTGAAGCCTCTTGAAGACTGCACTGCGCCATGAGAAAGCTCGGCCAGACTCAGTGCAGCTGCAAAAGCCTAGGGGATCTATGTCCAGGTGCATGTTTTCAATGACAAATCACTAAAAATTCTTATTATGAGTCCTTGGGTCTTTTCAAGTTGAGGTTGTGTAAAGACTCCTCCATGGACGGTCAAGGCTTCCCTTTCCCACCACTCCCTTCAGCCTATGATCTACAAGGGAATTATTCTGACTTCCTTTTTGTGGAGACCTTAAAACAGGATATTCTTTTTCCTTTTGTTATTCAACATCATTATTGCAATCAGGCAGGCTGAGGCTTTTAAGTTTTCTCTTGCTGTGAGACATGGATATAAAACTCCTGGAAGGCAGTGGGAATGGAGAAGCAGCCTCGGATCATGCTCTGGAGGTCAGACCCCAGCTCTCACTTTTGCAGGATGCAAAACGACAGGATGCAGGTTGCTCTGAGTGCATCAGGATCCCTCTCACTGACAGATGCCCTAAATTCAGATTTTCCTATGCCCAGCTTTGAGTCACACTGATCACCAGGTTTGTAGTGAAGGTGCAGCCATTGTTCTATCTCCTCCACGCATCCAAACAAAGCTCTTGCCTTGTACCTCCATTATCAGTGCCAAGAAACAGTATTGTGTACAGCCCAGAGCTAAAGCAAACACTCTTCCCTCTAACTCTTCTTAAACTGACACTCACACACATACCAAGGCTGGCACCATCAAAGTGTAACAGACCCACTCCCTCTAAGCTAAGAAAATATCATAAATGTTGAATCAAGGCTGTTTTCAGCACCTGGAAACACAGACAGAATGACCCTGGCACACCAAGTGTCCTGCTTCAGTGTGCCACTGAAGCCATGGAAGGAACTTTCCAGGCCCACACCATCCTTTTGCCTCGGGAGATACTTCACTCCTGAAGTCAACCTCGCTAATTTCAATGGGGAGACTCTTGATTTATGCCGGGCCGAGATGGGAATCTGGCCTTGATTCTTTATCGCCTTTTAAAGCCAAGAGCCCAGCAGAGGCCAATTGTGTCTGACGTGAAGCAGCTGCACACCCAACGTGGAATCTGAACAACTTCATAAACTAGCAGTGGTCTGAATAAAAACTCCAAACAAGACATTCTGGCATTGGCCAGAGAGAGTGAAGATAAATAGCTTGGAGACGCCAAGTTGTGAAGGAAGAACTGCTTGGCTGTTGGACAGAGAGCAAAGTAAGAAGCAGAAATAAGGCAGGGTGCTGGGAGGCTTGTAACACTCCCAAAAAACAAAAGGGTCACAGAATTTAATTTGATTAATTCGTTGCTGGTCTAAAAGACTTTGTACTGAGCCTCAGGCAGTGCAATAAACATACAATCATTAGGAGAGGAAATAAAAGTTAGGTTGGATGATAAATAGTCCTACTTCCTTTCCCACTCCCTCCTGCTTCTTCTCTCCTTGGTCAGTGTGGACATTGGAATCAACACATTAAATCAAGAGGTAGCCTTAAAACAACAACAACAATGACAAAACTCACTGTATTTAAATTGCCCTTGTCAAAACACTTTCAAGGAAAGCTTTGCTTCACTTTCCCCATCAGCAGTGTGTCCCTTTAGGATGCACCATGGGCAGAAAGGGCAACAGTCATGTTGGCTTGGTCTCCTCTCCACGGGACTGATAGAAAATTTAGTGGAAAACAAGAAGGATGTTTATTCTAAAGGGGGCAGATAATGCTTTTGGAAGTAGTTTCAGTAGTTTGGGTTTATTTGGTTTGTTTGGTTTCCTAAGCATTCAGGGTCCTAAACAGCTATTCTGATGAATGTAACTGTATTTACAAATAATGGTTTTTTTTAAGGTCTGATGGTAACTTTTATGGGCCAGATGGCACAAACACTCACCCTGTAGCTGGACAGTGCTTCTCCCGCACCACGGGACACAGTGGGAGGGAACAAACCCCTACTAAAACTGGGGCTTGGAAAACCTTTGCAGCTGCTGGAAAGCTGCTGTAAGAGCCTGGGGTGACCAAGGAAGCCCCAGCAGTGGCAGAGCTGGGGAAAGGGAGGGTGAGTAATAGCCCATACATCCTCAGTCAGTGAAGTTCTTACCTGGCTCTTCTCCCACCCAGTTCAAGCACTGCCATGGGTCTAACGCTGCATTCACTGGGCATTGGTGAGTATCAGAGCTCACTGTGTGCCAGGAAACTGCTTTTATCCCCTTTACCCACTCAAACACCGAAGCTCACTGCAATTAGGATGATTTTTCTGCAGTTACATGAGAAAACTAAGATATGGAAGATAGGCCCGCAAATCCTAGACCATACACCAGTCTGTCTCTGAATTTATCCACACAGTGCCATAAAAAACATAGGTCCTGTTGAGTCAGATCTTTGCTATTGAAGAAAGCCAGGTGCTTTATTTATGTGTTTTGCTGGGTATCTATTCAACTCCATGCATCACCCAATATTCACTTCTTGTCTCTTGTTTCAGTGTGCAAAGATTCATCCACAAGTATACATGCAATACCCAGCCAGAAAGAAGCATTCATTTTATGTCTTTAAGCTGGTCAGATGAGATAGAGATAACGTTCATCATATATGATGTTGATAGAAACACAGAAGCATTAAAGCTGGAGAAGGCCCCTAAGATCACCAAATCATTCCCCCAACACTGACAAGGCCCATCACTAAATTACCACTTTTACATGTTTTTGGATACTTCCAGGGACAATGACTCCACCACTACAGTGGGCAGCCTGGTCCAATTCTTAATAACATTTTCAGTGAAGAAGTCTTTCCTAATATCTAATCTAAACATCCTCTTGAGCACCTTGAGGCCATTTCTTCTTTTCCTGTTTTTTGTTACTTGAGAGGAGAACGACCCCCCCCCCCCGGCTGTCCCCTCCTGGCAGGGACTTGTGCAGAGCCACAAATTCCCCCTGAGCCTCCTTTGCTCCAGGCTGAGCCCCTTTCCCAGCTCTCTCAGCCCCTCCTCATCAGACTTGTGCTCCAGACATTTCTCCAGGTCTGTTGTCTTTCTCTGGACATACTCCAGTACCTCAACATCCTTCTTGCCATAAGGGACCCAAAACAATGGGTCAAACTGTGTGGTCCTCCTGTAACTAAAATACTGTGCTCACTGAAGAACAATGAACCAACATTGTGATTCCAGACCTATACAAAATAATAAACTATAAATTTGTGGAATGTATTATTATATGAAAAATTAGCAAAGTTTAATTAATAAGGCAATTGGCTGATACTATTTACCTACATCTGCCACATACATTTAGAACAGATATGCTTATCCACTACTGAGATACTGATCCCTTCTCAGTGTAAAACTGTGACTGATCAGGGCTAAAGCTGATTCCTTCAAGAGTAAAACCAGCACTGTACAAAACAAGTGGGGAGGAAAGGTCGAGTCAGAAATTCAAGTCTGAAGAAATTCAGCTTGTAGCACTGCTGAACATTGAGGGGCGAAGGCCTGGGAGGCTTGTAGGTAAGTTAAGCATTAATTTATAAAGCACGTTTGTCATGCTAGCTATCCAGCATTCAGAGGCTGATGATTACTGCTTTCCTAATAACTGCATATGATTAACTTTATATTCCTGTAAATACACTATGTGTGGTGTCTGTGCTGTATCTGATAAAACCAATGTACTTCCTAGCTGATCTTTGAGCCATGATATCCAACACGCAAGCAAGGCAATCTTTGTTCATATAATCATTGTTTCAAAAAAAAACCCAGGAGTCAGAAATAGTGTGACAGTAAGGTAGCACAGACTTTGATTAGTGTCACTACAAAGGAAAGCAGAAATGTAGCCCTGCACATAGCAACTCTCAACCTCTGCTTCACCTCCAGCTGGCCTTCAGAGACTGTAAATAGCACATACTCTGACAGGCTGCACATGAAAATTGCCATCTCATCTAGGCATCTTATAAGGTTAAATGTGCTTTTCCTCATTATTCCACCTAAGGAAAATATAAGAGGCAAACAATCTTGCTCTTTTTTTCTTTTTTTTTTTTTTTTTTTTCCCTGTGGCACAAGCTATGGCATTGAGACTGCTCATTAGCAGTGGAATCTCTTCTCCAGCATCATGAAACAGGCAGACACAAGGAGATGTGGAGTTTGCCACGAGGGCCTCTTTAAAACAGCTCTACTCTCAGTCTCCCCAGCCCAGCTGCAGCACCAATCTGTGACCTCTCCCTGGGTCCCCAACCTGGGGCTTTAGTAACTCCTGGAAGGCAGATGAAAGGCTCAGCCATACAGCTGTGCACAGTGCCTCAGGTCACACAGCCAGAGGGACTCCAAGACTGCTCTGCAGGCGTGTTCAGGTGTTCCTCTGACTGTGGGGAGGAAGGAGTCAACTGAGCCAATGCTTGGTGCACACAACCTGACAGCTCAGTCTAGGATGTGTCCAAGTGTCTGTGGCAAGGCAGGATCTGAAACTCTTTCTGCCATACTCTTGCCTGTAGGCCAGGCTAATGCCACTGGAATAGTCTTCAGCTGAATAGACCTGTTAAATTAGTTAAATTAGTTTTGATTAATTAGTCTCTGTAAATGCAGGAGGGTTAGATGAGCACAAGAAATTTAGTAAAGATAATTTCAGAAACAGGCATCAGGATGCAACAGGTCATGAGGAGTGGGTGGAAAGAGTTATTAACTTCTCATTATGGAAGGAACACCAGCTTCTTCAGAAAAATGATGTGGAAACAGTCAGGCCACTGGGAAATTAGCCATATGCACAAACACTCCACATTTAACCCAAAGTGGTCCCAAAAGATGTACATTGACTCAAAGCTCACAAGGTCTCCAATAAAGAATGTCCAGTGATAGTCCAGGTTGGTGCAGGACTAGAAATGGCCTTTTGTTGTGACCAGCCAAAGAAACTGGTGACACTCCCTCCATGGGTCTGTTCACTTCAGGCACAGATTTCTACATCAAATCACAGAATCATGGAATAATTTGGTTGGAAGGCACCTTTACAGGCCATCTATTTCCAAATCTCCTGGGCTGAGCTGGGACACCTTCCACTAGCCCACATACTCAAACCTCAACCCAGTCCATGAACAATTCCAGGAATGGGGCATCCATAATTTCTCTGGCAACCTGTGCCAGGCACTCTTCTTGCCCCAGGACTGCAACCAACTTCTCCAAAAGGTAAGAAAGACAACTCTTCCCTTTATGGTCCTTATCTTTCTAGATAGTAAAATCATACCTATGCTTCAAGATTGCACAACAGGATGGTTTTCCACCATAAGCAGGAGCACTACCTATCACCAAGGAACACCAAATGTCTCAGAAATGGCTAAGTGCTCTCACAACATAGAGAAAAACATAAATTAACAACAATACTATGGTACCTGTGGCTGCACACCACACTGAAACAAATTGCAGTGCCTAAATCACCAAAGAATAATAAATGGTTCTCTCATGTTTTCATCACAGATATACCCCCTGAGTGTGGGTAGGTTTTGCTACATATTTTATCTCTAGAAGAATGCAATGAAGTGGCAAATGGCAGTACTGAGCACACCAAAATGCCAATACAGTAGAGATAACACTGAAATTGTGATATAAACCTAATTTCAGCTTTCATCAGAATATTCAGGATGTTTCCTCTTATCTCTGATATATATTATTTTTAACTTGTGAAAAATGACAAATACCGAGAGGAAAGAGCAATCAGACCATGGACGTTACCTCCAGACATGTATGTCCACACAGCAGGGCTTTTTTTTTTTGGTTTTTTTTTTTTTTTTTTCCTTTACCTTTCATTTTTCTGATTAGTCAATCCCTGTTTAAACTCCTCAGGGAAATGCAAGGTGTGCTAGGAAGAAGAAGGTGAAGGTTATCATGGAAGAGAGTAATCCTCCCTCTGTGGGAACTGGTTAAATAGTTATGGCTAGACTCAAGTGCAGACCTCTGCTGGGAATCCCAGTGAAGGTCAAAGGCAGAGAGGAAAAAAAGCTGCACTGAGATCTTAGGCAGTCATAAGCAGACAGATGTTCCTAGGCTTTAATGATCAGTCTTGGCTCCAGGCCTTTCTTGGCAGAGCTGTTTAGTTTTAGTATTTTTCCTTGTAGTGCAAGGTATGGCTCTGGTTATCTGGCTCAGCTTACCTAACTGCTGCTGATTTTTCCATCTAAATAATTGCATGACAATGAAGAAATAAATTTTTAATCTGAGAGTTGATGGATTAGGTCATAGGGAATGCTGTGAGGCTACAATCATGAAGAGCAAAAATAAATAAAAATAACAATTTCAGTTTAAACAAGATATAGTTTCAAAAGTTGAAACTGGAAATCTAATGGCACTCCCATGACAAGTTCTAGCCCTCCATCTTATACTTTTATCATCATGGGGAATAAACTGAAAGAAAATAACATGAAATCCACTTTTTCTTTACTAATTCCATCTTCAAGTCAGCCTGGTGGGGATCATGCCCCTACTTTGGAAACTAATTTGAGTTCAACACTGTTGGGAATCTTGACAGTTTCTTATGCCTTAGTGAAATATATTGAAAATTACAGATTTAGCAAACATTTTCTGTTCAAAGAGCAAAAAGGCTACAAATGTAAAGGCTGTTATCTGAAAACTGTGAACATTCATTAAAAAAAAAAAAGAAAAATAAACTTGTTGAACACTTTGAATCCTTTAGATCCTATGTGTCAGGACACAACTTCCTTAATGAAATAGCCACTGCAGTACCTGGTGGATAATACCTTTGTTCCTTTTCAGGCATATTGCAACTCTGATGTTGAGAGATTTGTTTCAGTCTCTTTTCCTATATTTTTGGATGTATCACTTTTTGATGTCACAACTGGTCTAATATAATATGATATCATGAATGGGAATGTTTTCATGGGGTAATCTGTCACTTCAGACCGCTTTTCATTACTGGTTTCTGTGAAGGAATTGGAAATGTTTAGGTGGCTTAAGCATGAGCAGTCTTTGGAACTCGATCAGTTACAAGTCAGTAAAAACTTTAGAGCCTTGCATTGCCAAGTTATACAGATTCTCCACTCCTGTGTTCTCAGTTAATTTTCTTTTAATTTTGAAGGCTATCAGCTGCTTTTCTTTGAAGCTCTTTTTTAGCACATCAGAATCTCATCCACCACTGTTTGGTTCAGCAAAGCTCACCCTTTCCAGAGCTAAGTGTGAAATCTGCTTTGTGATAAATATCTGATGGTGTAGAAGCACTGGGCTGGCTCCCAAGTGAAATTAATTTATAGTGCACCAAAACACCTGCCTCTGTGTCATCACAAAAGCAGCTCCCTATTGTAAAATAAAATTCAGTCTCTCAGGCAAGATTCTGATTCCCTTTTTCCTCACTCGGCAGGAGAGGAACAGATGTCCTTAGCAGCCAAAAGGAGCTTCCTCCCTCTTCATCTACCCAGCTTATATTTCCAAGTCATGAGACCTAAAACTCTTCAGAGTCAATTGGCGAGGGTTTGTTTCCATGATCCTTGTCCCCTCCCATAGCCACACGATACTCAGGACAATTATTTTACATGACACCTGTGGACTGGAACTGACAGATTTACATTAGGACTGTACCTAGGATCTCCAAATATTCAGCCCAGCCATCAACATGGTGGATGCCTCTGGATCAGCAGTAGAACACGTTAATGGGATAGGGACACAGCTTCACACCTTCCCACCCGTCTGGTCATCAACAAACGGGTTTTGGTAACTTTATGAGCCAGAGCAGAGACTCTGCTCTTCTCCCAGAGGCTAGACAGTGACTTTGGTCTGTGATGTTAGACACTGATTAGAGGGATGACCACCTTGCCAACAGGTATTAAAATTGCCGCTGTTGCAGAATGCAGTGGTCAGATTTTAGGAAAAAGTCCTAAAAAAGTTTAGCAACAAGTCATGGGAGATAAGTGAAGGACAGATAAACATTTATAAAAGTGCTGTGTAACAGCTCAAAGGCTTTTAAAACTTTGGGCTTAAGATGTGGCCAACTTTCTTGTTGATCTCCCCTAAGATGGAGATTGGATGAAGAATGACATTCAGTTGCAAAAGTTATTTTGCAAAAGAGAAGTTATTAACTCTCTAAAGTTATTTGTTGTAAATGATGAGTCCCTCTTTGTTCAGCATTGAAATTTAATTGCAGTAAATAGTAAAAGTAAAATAGAATAAAACAAAGCTTACCTGAAGAGGCTGAAGAATCAAAAGTACTTCTGTCCTTCCTACTTGTCTTGAAGGGCTGAATGTCCTTTTCCCTGTAAGTTCCAAAGCCTTCAAAGCTTCTTCTTTTATTCCCACTCGCATCATTGTCCCGCTTCTCACTTGAGGAATTTATTTCACCAAACATGTCCAGGGACTCTGACCTTCCATTACTCTCAGTATTACCAGAGTATCTCTTTGTGCAAGAGTCAATGGGATCACTGCTTGAGTCACTTTTATCTTTACTCTGTGACCACTGCTGGGCATCAGAAAGTGATAGCGTAGACAGCGTATCCACTTCAAAATTACTCTTTGAGCCTTTGTGCCCGGTTTCACAATGCTGGTGCTTCTGCTTCTCCTTATGCTTGCTCTTCTCATTGAGCAAGGACAGGTCTTTGTCTGAGCCACTCAGCCTCTCGTTGATGGCGTGGCTGGAGAAGCCAGTGGACTTGCTAGCAAAGAGACCACTCAGATCTTCATGAGTCCCCAAAATCCGCTCATCCTTATGCTTGTGCTTATGTTTGTGTTTCCTTTTGTGAAGTCGGCCACTTGAAAGGCTTGTTCCTCCAACCTTCGGAGGAGCCAATGAGGACTGCATGTCTCCAAGGCCCATTCCCACAGGGGTTTGTAGGTGCACTCCGTGTTTTGCTTTGTGTTTGGCAGTGGTGGACATCTTCATATGAGAGCTTGCATGGAATTGGGGTGGGGGCACGGTAGGTCTCATAAATGGGGAAGCCGCTCCAAGCGTGTGAGACAGGTACAAAGGAGCTGGATACTGACCGTAGTAACCAAGATTCATCATAGGCATTGATGTGTAAGGCATTCCATAGGGTGCATAGTAACTCCCACTGGGAATAGGGTAACCGAACCCTTGTAAAAAAGGCACCTTTGTCATGGTGTCATTGGTTTTGGCAGGTCTACCACGCTTCTTCTTAGACTTCATATCAGAGGTCCTGCGAAGATAGAGCAATGGGTCATACTGGATATATGGCACAGGGTAATAATGATCAAAATTAATCCTGAAGATGCTGGGATATGGATTTTCATGATAAAATGTATAACTTCTATGGGAAATCCTGAACACTTGAAACTTATTGATGAGTTCCTCAAGGTCTGCCAGAAACTGGAGGTCATCTCTGTTCTGCAGGCTTTTCCTTTTCCTCTTGTGCTTTGGCTTTTTAATACTTTCATGAGAAAGAAAGTTATCCACAATGAGATGCTTCTGCCGGTGACCATGCCTGTTCTTTGTGCTGGTGTCAGATGGGATAGCCTCTGGATTGTCCAGGGTGCAGAAATCAAAGGAGTATCTCCGGCGGGATTCTGAGCTTTTCTCGGCTTGGTCAGAGGTGCTGTTGTTGTCTGTACCTATCCCACTGTCGCTCGGTATTGTTTCCTCGCTGTGAGACTCGCTCACTGGCGACAGCGTGACTTCTTTCAGAGAACCTATTTCACAGAGGTGAGAAGGTGAATTAGCCATTAGCCTGGGCGGAGACAGCTTCCAAGTTCCACTGTGCATTCCTTTCTGGGTTTTTGTAGGAAGAGCACTGATAGGTTGAAGATTTGGCATAGTTTTTAACTCTGAAAAATTAGTTTCAGTGCTTGCAGGGCTGAGGTTGCCGTTGATCCCCACTAATTGTGTAGAAAGCGGATGAATAGCTGCTGGTGACGATGCCACAAGTGACTGCAAGTTGGAAGGCACTGCTGGGTTTTCTGGCTGGCTGGAAACAGGCCTTGAGTGCTTGATGGCTGTCTTAGGTTCTTCTGGCTGAGGCTGCAGCTCTGCCCTTGGCTTTCTGCCCCTTTTTTTACCAATGTAGATAGTCCCCCTCTTGCTGACATTGATCTGCTTCCCTAGTCTGGCATCAATGGTGGTTGGCCCAGCACTAGATGGTGGCTGGACCTTTGCCTTCAGAGCAATGCTGCTGGAGCAGGAGGACAAGATCTGATTGAGAATGTTCTTCCTCTTGAGGGTTTTCATTTTATTAATGGTCTTGATGGTCTTCTTATCCAAGACCCCAAGTTTCCCGACCTTTTTGTGAAATTTGAGTTCGCTCATGGACTTGTCCTCTCCTGGAACCATCTGGGCAAACTTGGCCAGATTCCTTCTCCTCTTCCTTTTCTTTGTTCCTGGAAACTCACGATTGATTGGACTCACTGGGCTGGTGGAAGTCCCCTCATGAATGGTTTCAACAGTGAGCAGAGGCTGTTTCTTTGGTCGTCCTCTTTTTTTCTTGACAGGTGTGATCACAGTAAGACTGTCTGTATTGGTATACAGAGGGCTGGATGGTGTGATGGGATAGGCTGAAGGAGGCTCCACCATCAGCTTCTCAGAAGTCGTCAGGGAGGTCTCCCGAAGAATAGATTTAGGTTTGCTGCAGGTCCACCGACGCTTAGCTGCATGTTTGGGGTGCTGGACATCAGGTAATTTGCCAGCTGTGGAAAGATTGGTGGGTAGGAGAGTGGATGTCACAGGTAGAGGTTTTCTGACTCGGGCGGCACTGTTGGGGGATGCTTTGTCCGTGAACACACCACTGTCAATAGCTACTAAGGGGGACTCATTTTCAATCACTTTCCCTGGCTTTGTGGCTCGAAGATCTTTTTTACTCCCCTCTGGTTGAGAGCTGGTCCTGTTTGCCATTTCACTGCTCAAAGCAAGCACAGAAGGCAGGCTTTTCTCCTGGATAGTTTTCTCTATGGAGGATTTAATGGATTGCCTCTTTTTCCTTTTGTGGCCAGATGCATCTGTTGTCGGAGACTTTATTGGGATAGTAATTCGTACGTGATTGGTGTCACTTTCACAAGTGCTGGCAGAAATGGGATTCTGCTTTGAGGGTGATGTATCCAACATGCTGTCCATTGAATAAGACTCCTTTTTCCCTTCCATGCTGTCATGGGATTTGCTGTCAAATGCTTTCTGAGCGCTCTTTACCCACTCGATGTCTGTGGTTTGGATGGTTTGGCTTATCAAGTCCTTTTTGCTGGACTTCTTCTTAGTACTTCCAGCAGGCTGATCGGGGGCCTCCAGCTGCACACCTCCCTCCTGGTCTCCAAGAGGCAGAAGCCCATTGCACTCGGAGGCACTGCTCGGCTGGGCAGCCGTGCTGATGCTGTTGGGTGACGGAACTGCGCTGCAAATCGCCAGCTCTTTACTGCTGACCGACAGCTGCCCCCACGTGCTGCTGCTGCTGCTGCTGCTGCTGCTGCTGCTGCTGCTGCTGCTGCAGGACTTCTTGGCCTGGGATTTGCTGTAGGAAACTCCTGGCTCCAGAGCAGAGACCTTGGTGGCACTAATTGCTTCTCTACTGGGCTCTGTGTTGATGAAGCAACTCTGAGAAGCGGGTCCAGTGTCGGAGCTCGCTGACCAGTCAATGTGGTGCTGGTTGCTACTTTTTTGCTGGTGCTTTGATTTTAAGGTGTCACTGGTGAAGTCTTGTTGGAGGCCTGGATCATAGTGCAGAGCAGAATGTTTTTGTGGCCTGTCATAAACCTGGGAGGGAGCAGAAAATAAACAAGGAAAAAAAAGTTAGTTTAGCAGTTCATTCATAACCACTGGTTGCAACTCTTTATTTACGCAGTGAATAACAACGCCTTTGTAAGAGTTAGGAACCTTTATAAAATCTTCCTATACTTGAGCCAAATTTGCATTTAGATTTCATGCACAGTAAACAAGTTTTGTTTGGTTTCCTTACTCTAAAAGCAGTGGAAATATTTCTATAAATGTAAAATTGCTAAGGGAACATATTCTATTGATTTTTAATTTAAAACACAAGTGAAATATTCCCTTTCAATGGATGAATGGTGAAACTCAGCCTCCTGGTGAGAATGCCTTTTTTTCCTGACAAATAATCGCTCACAGAACTTGAGGCTCAACAGCAGCAATTAAAGTCATTATTGTAAACACAAAAACTGAAAAATTATCTTGGAAGTTGTAACAAACAAGAGGAAAACCCATGGGTTCACTTCCCTATGAAGGCAGATTCTGCAAAGATTTACTTGAATTTCCACATGGAAGCCATCCCTGCATACTTAGTGCTTAAAATCATATGCATAGCGTCAAGTGTGTGAGGCACGCTTGGCAGGTTCAAGATTTGCATTACTCCCTTTCCATTTTAAAACTCTGCTATTTGCAATGTTGGTGAGAGATATTTTCAACATGATTTCTACTCTGACAGGAGCTCTTCAAGCCGCAGAGGTTACAGCAAGGGCAGAATTATGCTGAAGACTCTTACAGAGCAAAAGAAACTCCACTGTATTTCTCCTGGTGGCCCTCCAGCTAAAAAAAAAAAAAATTGTTTACTACAGCTGTAACTTTTTCCTTTTAAAGCAAAAGTATCTGTCTATTTGTTTTTTACTTTCTTTGGTTGATCTGTTGTGTGTTTTTTGGTTTTATTTTTCATCTTGCAGCTTTTGTTTTATAAAGCTCTGGATCAGTCCAACTGCAAGCAGTACTAGGTGTACAAACTACAGACACTGTTGTGATTTTCAAATAAATGATGAGATTAAAAATAAAAACATAATCAAGGAAAGAAAAGTAGATAATAATTGCTGTGTGTCTTGTGTTCCTGCAAACACCCTGTTACAATTAAATTTATATCGGTAGCCCATGTGATCTTCCTTTGGGGTGTTTGAAACAGAAATTTTGGGGCAAGGAGGCAAAAAGGGGATAGGAGGGCTCTGAATTGGGAAATGAGGTGTCCCTAGTTCTGTGAAACTTCAGAGAAGTTGGAAAAGGACTAGAGAAGCCCATGGCACATTATTAATTGGCCACTAAACATGCATGTTATTGACAAATTGATGCTGAGCTATATTTCATCCCCGTATCAATATAGACATGTGGCTTTCCTGGAATAGGCAATAATGATGAAGTTGTTCTAGTCCATTGTCTGAGCAGCAATCAGGGACTCTTAAATCCTGTGGATAGTTCAGCTGTCATGCACATGGACCAGCTATGCTTAGGGAAAACAGAGATTTCCAGGAATTGTGGAGTGAGAGAACGAAAGCATGCAGCTGTGGTGGAGCTGCAGATGTCGTGGGTGAGCGACACCCGGTTTCCTCAGCCTGAGAAAAGAGCTGAAAGCATAAACAGCCCTTGGGGAATAAATCCTTCTCCTCCTCTTCCTCACAGTGGCCTCCCACACACAAGCCCTGGAGCACACAGGGGACACAACCCACACCGATGCCCTCCTTCAGAAAAGAGGGCCCATCCACAGCCATATCTTGGGATGGGTCCAGGGAGGGGAAACCAGCAGCACCAGCACTGGAGTTTTACAGCTTGTTTTATTTTAACTATTTTAAACTGATCTCAAAGCTCCTGAGATCCATTTTGTCTGGGCCATTTGGGCTTCTCGTGCTGCCCAGACATTAGGCTGGGTGTTCTGGCACAAGGAGATGGGCAGGCCATCCCTTGGTGATGGGCCAGGGGGAGGTGGCTGTGCTTCACTCCATCATCACATAAAAATTCTTCTTCCTGAGGTATCCCAATTTGTGATGTGAAGAAGCCCTGGAAATGCCTTTCTCAGGTCCCAGCACCCACACTGAGGCAGGGCCAGGCTGTTTCTGAACAGATCCCAAACTGCAGGCTGCTGCCAAACCAGCTTCTTACACCCACATTACTTCCAAGTGCTGAGCCGTGAAACTAAATGACCTGAAACCTTTCATTTGGAAGAGAAAAAAAAAAAAGATAAAAATAAGAAGGAGGGTTACAGCAGGGAACAAAAACATCACACTCTAGCAACACCCTAGTCCCTCCATATCTATCACACACATGGAGACCCATGGTATGGAAGGACAAATAATCTCTGATCTATATTTTAAGGCAGTTAATAAGGGCTCAGAATGGAGAGGCCAGCTATAGATCAGCGATGAATGCTGATATATGGCTTGGCTCCTCCAGCCTCATTTCCTTGGCCTGTACATTATATAGTGATGATGCAACTCCCAGCACATCCCTAATGATAGCCCTGTCATTGCTCCAGCAGCACAGGCCACCACCACATCAATCTTAAAATTCATGAGAAAGATATGCCTATGTCATCAAAGGTGCCAACTCTGGAGGCATTTAATCATGCAGATAAGCACTCCAATTTCACCAGGACTTCAAAAAATGACCGGTCTGCAGGATCAGGGGACTCCATTCCCTGAGCAGGGTGTCAGAACTATATATCTGCCCAAGCACATTACAGTCTGCTGGGTTTCCTCATGAAACTTCTTCCAGTGTAACATTTATTGTCTCTACCTTGCTAGACACATCCATACTACCCAAAAATAATTTTTCTGCAGCACAGTGACTAGAGACAATTTGGCTGCAGTAGGTTGGGTTTCAGTGTCTGCAATGGATATGTGGGGACTGTTTACCTAAAAGCACTGCTAAATCAGCAGTAATGGGGCCAAGCATATTTTATTCCCCTTGTATTCATCTGGGCTGCTGTTTGATCCCCAATGTTTAGGCTTCAATTTTCACTGCTGTGTGAGCACTGTCCCAAAAAGCCAATGAGGCCTAGCTCAGCTAAACCAAGACTCTGCTAAGCTGACAGATGTCAGATCTGTCAGGAGGGTGACGGAATCTTAAGAAACCTATATCTTGGTGCCTTTCACCTAAATTCTTTATTTGTCAGTAAGTATGTAATATACTCCAGCTCCATGGGGCTGTTGACTTGAATAGAGTTCCTATGGCAGCCAGTCAAGACCAGCAAGAATAGTGGGCTTTTTTTCATGAAAACAGAAGGATTTATCTTTATTTACTTTTTGGTTTATGAAACCCTAAAAATGCTTCAAACTTCAGTGCCAGACTCTGCTTGTCATTTGCCCTTTCATTAAATGGGATTTTCTTCCACAGCCAACTAATCTGCGCTGAGAGTCTGCTCCTTCTTATTTCGTGGAAGTAGAAGTGTAAATTAACTCACATAATTTTACTACAGCTCAGCACACTTGGTCAATATTTCTCTTCATATACAGTTTACTGGATGTTTTTAGTAGGTTAAATAATCCCAACTCTCCTTTAAAGAAAATAAAATAAACATAAGGAAGATGAATAGCTTTTGTAACTGAAAAAAGGCTTGAGCAACCTGCTCCAGAACATGCTAAACCTTAGACTATAAGAATGAGATTAGAATCCTCTTATTAGCAGAATAAGATTTGGATGACAAGCTCATGAGCTTCAGGCCTCAGCTTTGGCAGTGGTGGGTGGACCTGTGACCAGGATGGATCCCATACTCTGGTGGTCACTGGTCATAGACAAGAAGAGGTTTTATTCTGTGTGTTTATGCCTGTTCCCTCTGGCCCTGTGCAGCCCTGCACCTGCAGACATGATTACTCCTAAAAACAGTTTTATTCTGGTATGCAGCCCTTGCAGCTGAGGAGATGATACTCTACCTGTCCCAGGAAGAGCAGCACCCTACCCTGCAAGTAGCACCCAGCAGCAGAATCCATCCCTCAGGGACTCTGTTAGGATGCTTCAGTCTGCATGCTCATTCCCTTGACTCAGCTTCCATCTAAACCCACATGCTGCTTCCAACCCAAAAGCAAAAACTGGGAGGAGATGACAGCAATAAAACCAATGGCCAAGTAAAATTATAACAGTGATTGTAAAAAAATTCCGAATTAAAAGAAAATAATGCTTTTAAAAAAAAATGCTAATTATGATAAAATATACATTTAGAGAAACCCAACACCTGAAAAAAAAATAAAATAAAAAAATCTGAGCGCTTAAAAGGATGGTCTCCCCCTGCTCCAAATACACCTTTTTGAGGAGGTAACACACATAAAGCCTGTCAAGAATCTGGCTTGCAAATCAAAGTTAATACTACAACGCCCCCTCTTTAAATCATTCGCAGATCCATCTGTGTAATGGCTCCTCAAGTGTAATTCCCTATTAAGAGGCTTTATCTGGAGAGATAAGCAGCTGGTTCCCATGTCACTAATTGCTGTCTGCTGTGATTTTAAAACATCTGCACCATTGTGCTCTTCATTTTCATATTCTAATCACCCTGAAATTTGAAAAAGGTACATCATTGATTGTTTCTGTGGGTTAATTAGTACACAGTCTCCTTGTAGAGACAATTTAAAGGCAGTCAGAACCTCAATCAGCAAGTTTGTTTTAAAAATTAATAACATCAGGAGTGTCTGTGGGGATTGGCACCCACAGTGACACATCAGTGTGCTCTGGGGACATACCATTCTTTGTTATCTTCTTCATAGAAGAAAGAAACAAAATTTAAAAGAAAAGGGAAAAAAAAAAAAAAAGAAAGAAAAGAAAAAGAGTCCTAAATGTATAATGTCACTTAAATTCAGAGTACTGGGAAGTGCTTGCTTTTATCTCAGGGCCATCCATGCCTCTCCAGCAAGAGCAAATCTCATCAAAACACCATATAAAACCTCTGTGTGGTCTAGGAACTGGTAAGCCATTTTTGGTAGCAATTTTGCCACTGGGGAGCTGGCATCTCACTAGAAATCCGTGGGGTGAAGCTGTGATGTGTGTGGGCAAGTGCTCTGCTTTGCCTCCTGAGCTGGCAAGGTGGTGGATCCCAGGTGCTGTGTCCTAGCCATGCAGAGGAGGGCATTAGCTCAGGCACAGCAGTCTGCTGTGGCAGGGACACTTCATGCAGAGGGAAAATTCCCTGTACCCAGCCAACTCAGAGGGAAGGCAGGCCTGAATTCAGACCTGCTTAACTTGGGTTTATACCCAAAAGCACTGCATACAATCCTTATATCCTAATATCCTGTGGTGTCCAGCAAGCTGCCAGCCTGAGATGGTCCAGGCTGAATGAATAAATCTGCAGGCACTGACTGAAAATGCAATGGGCACCTGCCTTCTGAAAAATCAGTCTCTGTTCTTGTCCTGAGTTCCTAAAAACTGGAGAATCTCCAAGTTATTTGTTCCCCTTGAAAAAGCTTTCTCTTTAGTTTCTGCTTCCCAGACATGCATGAACACATGTTACTAAGGAAAAAAACCCCTTTGAAAGAAAGAGAAAAAATGAGATTTCTAGCTCCAGTGCATGAATAAATAATCCTGTCTCAGATCATACTTTTGCTCAAAATTGAGCATTTCCTCTTCTGTCCCAATGGGATGGCTGTAAACTGCTCACTTGCAGGCTCTAATCAGAGCTACAGGTTGGAGATATTTCATGTTTTTTGGTGAGTGTACTGAGCTTTCCCAGGGTAGAATTACTCTGTAAATAAAAGATGCCAAGTGGAGGAGACAGCAGGCTCAGGCCAATATAAATTTGGCCTGATGACTTATAGGTTGAGCAGTCATGGACATGAGGTGAGAGGAGCCTGTGATCAAGTCAAGTCAGTTCATAATTGCAAGTCTCTGAAATGGTTTTAGGAACTTCTTCAGGTTCTCAGTGACTCTAGCCATGGATGAGGGATACAAACCAGAAAACACCACTTGCTGAAAGTACAAACAGTGGTTTCTTCTGAGAAACACCACTAAATCCAGTCCAAAACTGATGCAGGGGCTTTAATTAAAAGTGAAACACCAATAAAAACACACCAGCAACACTAACATAAAATTCATTGCTATGGTTCCAAAATAGGGGATTTTCCAGAGTACTGCTGCAAATTTATCGCTCCCAGAATTTATTCGTTCTACAGCTCCCTGGGTCTCAACGAGCACAAAGCCCAGACATCCATCACACTCACAGGAGTGTGGCTCACAGAATCATAGAATGGCTTGGGTTAGAAGGGACCTTGAAGATAAACTAGTTCCCAACCCTAAACATTCATTTGACGCACAAAGAGAGGCAGGAATTAAGGCCAAAATGCCCATGAGAGCACAACACAGCATGGGGTGGGAGTGGGTTAATTAAAAGCCAAGCAACCTCTTTGTGTCCATTCACCAAACAAAACATCCCAGACCGTGGAGTGTGTTTGTGTGATTGTGTCAATACAGAGAAGCTGAAGTTCAGGCTTTGGCATGATGATTGTCTTGAGAATACCTTGTCTAAAGCACTTATCCAAGGAAAAGACAAATCAATGCAGAGATTACAGAACAGTCCAAAGATGCTCACATGGTTGTGAATTGTAATTTTTCATGCATTCCTGGTAAAGCATCTTGATTTTCTAAATAATTCAGAAATTTCAGAGTTATTCCAAATTCATTTTGCTACCAGCTTTAAACTGAATAATTTGCACACTGTTTCAATCTTCTTCTGCTTTTCAGACACTTCTATTTTCCACATAGAGGGATTGAGGATTTTATTTCGTCAAATTGCAACAACATGTTGAATTTATAAAAGTAGGATTTGGCGCTGCAGGCTGATCTGCTCCTTGCTGATGGAACAGACCCATCAATGCACATATTTTCTTTATCAAATGTTTAAACAACCCTGTTCTTTTCAGAGCTTTGTATTAAGCACCGAGTCTGGGAAAACTCTAAACAACGGGATTTTTCTGTCATCTCCAACAAAGAACCCATCATCACCGACATAACAATGCAGTTTAAATATCGTGTTTAACCATAACACTGTTTGCTGCCTTGGTTTAGGCAGCTGGGAGGGAACAATTGGGCACCAGCTAAGGTGGACTACAATGGGACTCATACAATTTTCCCCATTCAGCTGCTGGGATAAACCTGGTTTGGTCCTTGTTTGGCCTCAAGCCAGTGCAAGGATTTTTAGGCAAATGTTTCAGACATTGCATCCACAAAGACAAAGCTCGCAGAGCAAGGAGCCTTTGCTGAGTGCTTTCATTTGTTCAAAACCCTTGACAATGAACTTAACTCCAGGAGTGATATTGAGGCTTTAATATTCATATATAAAACATACTTCCAACCCTTCAGGAATCGTTAATTCTGCAGATCTCAACCTGGTCTTACCAGTGTGTTACTATGACATCACTTGTCCAAATTTCTACCTCATATTGCTCTTCCACTGTCCTCTAATTTCCTCTAATTTCAAGCTGAAGAGGGGCAATCCACATGTGTACAGTGGCTCAGCCAAAATAAAACAGCAGAAGGGTCCCAAGGCAGACTGGGACATGCAGAAATGGGAGCAGTTAATCTCTGAAAGACTTGTGGTGTTTTCTAGGGTGTTAATCCCAGAATCTCAGAACAACAGGGCAGGGTGATTTGGAAGGGACCCACAAGAATCATTGAATCCGGCTCCTGCCCCCACACAGGACACTCCAATAATCCTCCCCTGTGCCTGAGAGCATTTTCAAAACTCTTCTTGAGGTCTGTCAGGTCTGGTGCTGTGTCCATTCCCTTTGGAGCCTGTTCCAGTGCCCAAACAACCTCTGGCTGAAGAACCTTCTCCTGATATCCAGCCTAAATCTCCCCTGACTCAGCTTCAGACCATTCCCTCAGGTCCTATCAGTGATCACCACAGAGCAGAGATCAGTGCCTGCCCCTCCTCTTCCCTTTGTGAGGAAGCTGTGACTGCAACGGGGTCTGACCTCAGTCTCCCCTTCTCCAGCTAAACAGACCAAGTGACCTCAGCTGATCCCTGTGTGGCTTCCCCTCCAGATCCTTCACCATCTTGGGTGCCCTCAGCATGACTGAGATTGCTAAACTAGAAATAAGGATGTGAACAGCTGTGCACTTTAAGTTTCTGCTATAATTTTTAAAAGCCTGCAGTTCTTAATTTGCATTGAAAGGTTTCTTTATCCTTCATTTAATACAGGAATTGCAGCATTACCTTGAATACTACTTTTTTTTTCTTCCAGGGGATGGGAGAAATATAAATGGCTTTTCCATTGAGGCCAGTGATTCTTTCCACTAGAGTTAAATAATTTGATTATAAATTGAGTCCTTAAATGTCAAGGAGATGCTGAATTCACCTGAAAACAGGCATTTAGGGAAGCTCATAAAAGCTGTGAGCTGCAGTCAGTTAGCTCATCATTCTTTTAGCATGCACTTCATTTAGCAGTTACTGACCGCCAGATTAATTCTTCCAAAGCATTCTGATTGCAGCTACGGTCTAGCATGAAGTATTAAATGTGCAGCAGCATTAGCAAGAAGTCCAGAAATCTGCCAGAACATCTATCAGGCACAGCTGGATTTTAAACCCTTTGAAAATCTGCAGGACAGGTTAAATTTACAATCTTCCGACTTCCCTGGATGAAGACCTGAGTCCTGTCCTATGAATTCAGTGAGAGCACTGCTTGTGCCTTCAGCAAACTCACTGTGAAAAGATGAGCTCCAGTGACCTGAACCAAAACGTGGGAGGTTTGTTCCCTTTGCAAAATCTGGTGAATTTTTGGCTCTGTTGGGTACACACCAAAGGGCCACTGCATTTTGTGCAAAGCCAGTGGGTGCTGTGGGGAGTAAAATTTTAAATTTATAATTTAAATCATAAAATTTAGAAAGGATGTGGTCTGGACTCTCCCGAGAAGCTGATCTCAGATCAGACTGAAAAGTGGGATTCTGCTTTGTTTTCAGCAGTAAAATCATACTTTTCTGACAGAAGGGAATAGGAACACTCTCATTTTCCCTCGCACACTGACTGCAGGCCTTATAACAGTCCAAGCAGACATGCAGTGGAACCTATTCCATTTGCAAAAGGCAAAAGGATGGGGGGGGGGGGGGAGTTCAGGAGATTTATGCCCCAGTTTCCCCATAACACATGACTATTTTTACCATTTTTATAATATAAAATGTGATCCCTCTCCCTTTTTCCCTAGAACCAGTAGAAACCCCAGGAAGTGATAGCTGAGGAAATTTCCTTGCACACCTTGAAGAGGCATGGAAAACATCTCTGGTTTTGGACTAGAGACAATGCCCTTGTGACACAGGTGTTGAAGATTTCTGTGTTCAATCAGGGGATTTTAAATCCACAGGATCTTTAAGGAATGATGGAAGATAGGTTTGGAGGAGGATACCCAGCACTGCACTTGGACTCCTGGAGCATGGACATGTACTGTTGGAATAAAAATGCTCAGCTGCATGTCCTCTTTCAAGACCACAGAAGGGGAGATTTTGGGCAGCTGCAAAATCACAAGCTGCCCTGGCTAAATCTGACTGCTCTCCTATAAGAACCAATTTTACCATCCCCTGGATTTGGCTCCTTGCAGATAACTCTTCCACACAGATGTTTTTGCAGGTTCCTCACCACACCCATAGCCAAGTCTTTCCCAGTGGGGGAAATTTAATCAGGCTTGTAATAAGGTACTGGAGTAACAAAAACAGCAAAATGGTGACATAAAATGTCTCTCTGGTGGTGCTAGGTGAGGTGATGATGACAGGCACTGCATTTTTGCACGTTGCTGTGCTTTTCCTGAATGACACCTGTCTCTGCTTTGATGTTCATCCCTCATTTCTTCCTCCCCTCCCTCCCCAGCTATGACAAAATCACCTTTACTAATAAACCTCCAGCTCAAATAGCAGGTTTTATTTAGTGTGCTATAAAAACAGTCATTTCTCAGATCATAAAAAGGGCTCAACTGGACTGCATCATTTGCTGAAGTGAGTTTTCTGGTGGAGTGGTTCTCTCTTCTAAATGCCACAGTCCCCCACGACCAGTATTTATGTACCAAAATAAAATGCAATTTTCTGTATTTTATTAAGTGTGAATCTCCAGTGCAAATCCATCTGGGAGCTGATCCCAAGATTTAATTGTCCTTTGCTTTTATACTTTCAAGATATTTTCAAGAGTTTTCACAATATCACCAGGCTAAATACAGTTTTATTAAAGTACAACAGCATCACTTTAAGGCCCTGACCAAGTTTAGCTTTGTCTTCTACACATATAAATCTGCAGCAGCACAGACCAGAAAAAGAAAGGGCAGGGAGCTGTGGTGTGAAAAGGAAGATTGCAAAATACCCTGAGCATAGTTTAGTGTCTAAACTTTAAACGACCTTCCAAACTTCTCTAGCTTCTCACCCGACAAATCAGGTGTAAAATGGAGCCCTGAGTCTCATGCCCATGAGACTGAGTATGTAGTGCTTTAATATAAATTCAGGCCTAGGATTAGCATCCAGAGAAGAATTGGCATCAGGAGAGCATCTAGGTAAGAAGTGGCCCATCCCATGCTGAGGATCTGCTCTGGAGAAACCCTCAGAGTCCTGAACCTGTGCAGCAATGCAGTGATTTCTGTGCACACACTCTGCTTGGGATTGGGGTCAGGCCAGGCAGAGCCACGGTGTGGTTCCACCAGCACCTCAGAGCATCGCCCTTTTAATTGCCTTTGTTGTAGTAATTCACTTAAGTACATTTCTCTGCACATGTTGACGAAGCAAAACCATTCCCAGCCTTGCTATTGCTTCCTCTTAGATGCTGACTGCGTGCTCAAGTTGAGAAAGTCTATAAAAACACTGGCACTGAAGGTACAGTCTCCTGTCCAAGGAGCTTGGCAAACAGGGTAAATCACAAGCAGCAGGACTCATTTTAGATATCAAAGTGCATTTGCCCATTGCTAAGAAAGGGAATCTATGCCTCTTTCTTTTCAAAATGTACTTATTTTGAAGGATTGGTATTGGAAAGGTTGGCAGAATATAAGTGTTTGCAACAGTTGGTTGAGGAGAGAGGGAGATTAGCTAAAGTAGAGGTGAATCTGGTGTTCACCTCTTTCATACACATCAAACTGAATAAAAATACATGGGGGCAGCAGTGCCACTGCCACAGAAGGTCCTTAGTTTAGCAGATACACAGGATTTGAAGTTAGGAAAACTCACATGAGAAACATGGCTCCCACTTTAAGAGGGTGTGTAAATAATCATGAGAACACCTTATCACAGAAATCAGTGGGTTCTCTTGAACTGGGAGCTTCTTTTAAAATTAGGCTGGGTGTTTTTCTGACAGCTGTTGGACTAGGAACAGGAATATATTTAGGCAAATCCCCTGGTATGAGTCATGCAGGAGATTTGACTAAGTGGTTCTTTCTAGCCTTAAAATCTGTGACTATATAACCTCTCTAAATCCTCCAGTGTTTTGTCCAAACTGGTGTTAAGCAATTCCAGCAACGTGTCTTCAGCCCCTTCTTCTGGGAGTCTATATCCCGGCACAATAAATCTCACTGTTCAGAGTCTCTTCTCCCTTCCCCTGGAACCATTTCCATCCCTAGACATACCTCAGTTCTGGATTCATCCCAACAATTCCTCCTCATCCTTGGACCAAAAAGAATATCTCACATTTTTAAACAATTCATTTCACTTGCCATATTCCCTGCTGCTGTAAAGCAGTATGTCCCATGGGTAAGACAGAGTTGATTTACTGGGAAGGGCCTTTCTGTCTTGGCAAACCCAGTGAGATGTGGTCCCCTCTGGAAGAAAAGCTGGGCAGTGTTGTACCACACCGGGTCCTTCAAGGATGAGAGATGCCAAAATCCACCAGTTCAACACAGGCTACCAACCTGGCACAGGGAAAGCTACTGTGATTTCTGTTGCCATTCCTCTAGCCTGGCTGAGCATGGACTTTTGGGCATATTCCTCCAGACTGACTCTGTCCTTGCCAAACAGCTGAGATTTGGCTCTGAGCTTTAAAAGGAGGCACTAAGTATCACCTGATCTGTATCTAAGCCTCAAAGATATCTATAAAACACTGCAAAACCAAAACATCCTGGATTTGAAGAGTGAAGAACCCTGGAATCAGTTTTAGACGTTAGCTGCTATTTTTCTTTGTTTTGGGGGTGTTTTTTTCCCTTTTTTCCCCCCCAGTTTTAAATATAGAAGAACATATTGATTTGGTCTTTCCTGGTTTAAATTTCTCTGCTGTTCTGTATGCTGCATCACAGTCTCAAAACATGAGCCCAAATTCAGAGTTCTGAACAGTTGGGCACCTCTGCCTCAATCCAAATGTCACAGTTGGTGTTCTGAAGGGTGTTTTGGGGAGGTTTTTTGGGTGTGGGGAGAGAAAAAAGAGCAAAAGCTGAATCCCAAACCATTGTACAAAAGGGATGCAAGTGTTGAAGACACTGTTGCAAAAAAGTACTCAGTGACTGCTTTAAACATCCTTAGGAAAAAAATCTATTTTATTCTAAGTATTTACCTAATACTCAGTAGTTATTATCTTTTTTCTCTGTGTTTTTCCTCCCTTTGTTTTATTTCCACTAGACAATACACACAGTTCTGCATAATCCTCCTTTAAGGATTTCTCTCAAGGATACATGGATATCTATTTTCTGGTACCAGACACAACAACCTTGTGAAATCAGGGCAGATTCATCACCCATCCTGCACACGACCTTATCAGCAGTTGCTATGGGTGGCCCCTGTGGAATACTGTGGAAAGGGCAAAGCTGGGAAATATGCACTTTAAAGTGCCAGAGAATTTAGTTCAGTGTGCAGCACTTGTAATTGCTGCTGCTGCAGACTGCTCAGCTTGTTATGGATATCTGAGAATTCTCTTTTTCCCTGACTAGAGGTCATGAGATTTATTACAGCAAATAATTTTTGCCCCCTTCTTTTTTTTTTTTTTTTTTTTTTTTCTTCTGGAAAAGGTACGACACAGTTGAGGGTGCCAGCTTTCTTGCATGTATAATATCTCCAGAGATGGAGAAGAGAAATAGAGCTTCCAGACACTCCTTTCCCCACATGTAACATATTTTGCATTTACTTTTACTAAAAAAGGGAATATTTAAAGAGAAGGGAGGGTTGTGCTAGGTTTTGGTGCAAGAGATATGGCAAAAAAAAATCCCAAAACTGACTGACAAACACTCAGGTGGATGGACTGCAGCAGCAAATATTAAAAACTAAGTCTCTAGTTTCCTCGTCATCTATATTCCCATCTGGTGGTATCTACTACCAAATATATCCAGAACATACATTTTTTTTTTCTATTGATTTGCAAGCCATCCTCAATACAGAACCATGGATCTACATATTGTAAAAATATTACTTCAGTGAGCATTATCAGTGTTCTAGTATGCTCATGTGGAGAAGAGTGCTACAAACCAATGAGAAAACAAGTAACAGAATTTTATTAAATCTCTGCATCATTCACACAAAATAAAAATTCCTGTTGGTACCTAAAATCAATCTTAAATAATTTTCAAAGCACTTCATGAAAGAAGTAGCAGTCATTATCCCACTACAGATGGAAATACTAAGGCTCAGAGATTTGCCCCAGGTATTTCATATTCCTTGACCAGTGCAAAAGGGAGAATTTAGTGAGTATTCCTCATAATCATTTTTGCTGAAGACCATGAAGATTCCCATGACCAAGGCCACAAGTTCATGTTTGCAAGTCATTCTACAATCTAGATGAACATGACTGAATAAATGAATATCTGGCTGGTGTGCAAACAAACTGATACCTTGCTGTATGAGTCTGAACACGCCATCTAAAGTGCCTATTACAGACACAGCTGGAATCCCTGTTTGCCAGAGGAGGAATAGCGTGGATCTGTGTTTCAGCACAGCAGCACCTTTTCACAGCCTGTCAGCTGGGATTCCAGGAAGTCCCATACCTACAGGACTATGATTTCTATGCTGCAAGCCCATGAGAGTGTTCTTTTTAAAGACTTTTATCTTTGTGGAGATAGTGAAATGGATTATCCATGCACCTGCTGTTCCAGCACACCTGCAGTTCTCTACCTGCCGTGGTGTGTGCATGTGAATGAGTGTGTTGGTGGGCATTTAATTTTAAAGAATGGGTTTTAGTCTCACAGAATGAAACCTGGGGAAGATCCCCAGTCACCCACCCTTCAGGTAATTACACCAGGAAAAGCTTTCAGGTCTATCATCTTCTCACCAAGCAGAAGATACTGTGGCAGGCAAAAAGTGACCTTGTGTTTCTTATGCTCAAACTCCCAGCAATGTACAGCAACTTGAATTAGAACATGTGCAATATAATTAGATTTTTTTCCCTTGCAGGCTTGTTGTGCATCTCTGTCTGAAAAGGAGGGGTCACTTCAGAGAGAGGCTTCAGCTCAGCAGGGCTGTCTGCTGCTCACCAGGGCTTTGCTTTGGGCAAGATAGAGGAAAGTCTGCGATTAAAGCAAAGATTTAATGCTTTGGGGGCTCCTCCCCTCCAGAAACAGAGTTTAAACTCAGGAACGACAGAAAGTGAATCCTAGAGTTGGAGGAAAAATAAGAAATTCAGGTTGGTGTTGAAATCTGAGTTTTCTCCCTGTGACCAGGTTGTTTTTGTAACCAAGATGTAATTTGGAGCACCATGGTCCGGAATGGAATGATACTTGACTGTGGTCAGGTTTGGAATGGCACCTGTTAAAATGTTTCAGGAATTGGCCCTCCAGCCCTGTCTGCAGAAAATCTTGGTGCAGATCATCAGCTGGAACAGGGAATTCTCAGAGTGTTGCTCTGCCACCAAACTGCCACCAACACCTGGTCTGGAGCTTGGCTTCCCTCTACAGCCCATGAGGTCTCCAGAGAGGACACCAGGCATGCTAAGTCACTCTGCTGGCTATCTAGATCACCTGAGAAGCTAGTCCAGGCACCCAAACCAGACATCCAATGGGGGGTAGGATGCAGAGAGCCTAACTGACCTCAGTGTCTTGCTGTAAATTTTTAATCCCTTTCCTGCTGCTCTTTGTCAGACTCAAGTGGGCAGAACTATGCCTTTAAAAAATCTTTAGGAATTATAAATTGTACTGAGGCCCAGCCTGTTTATGGCAAAAGATTGAAGTTTTCAATTTATTTTTATTTTTTATTTTTTAAATTTGGCATAGAAATCCTTGAAGTTTTTTGAAAACACATTTAGATCAAAATTGTGGTTTATTATGGGCTTGTCTAATTTCATCCCTCCTACCTGAAACAGAGAATTTTTCATTCCTCACCATCAACTCATAGCACAAAGTCTTAATATGAATTAGTCTTCTCCTCTTCTTGAGACAAACCATGGAAGAGCAGAGATAATACTGGATACAGCTCAGCCTCTGTGCCTTTCTTCACTGGTACCAGACAAGGAAGACTTTTGAAAACTAATCCAAAGAACAAAGTTATGCTCACAACTGAATTTAAACCCAGTCTTTTTTTGCAAGATGTCACATTTCCTTGTGGTCCATCTGAAAATCCCACATTGTACAAACAGGCATTTAGAAGCAGACCAAATCTATTACCAGGATTCAAGCAGGTCATGCTGATCAGATGACCTCACTTCTGTCTTCCTGCTCAAACGTTCACTTGGTGTTTTGAGGTGAACTCATCAGTAAAATATCGAGTTATGGATATTCTGTTAACCACAGGGTAGGACAGCTGACCACAGGAAGAATGTGACTCAAACAGCTCCCTCCTGCCCACAGAGCAGCACCATCACGTGCCTCTGGGAACCCTTTCCTCCTGCTTCTTCAGTAGTTATTACTCACAAGAACATCTCTGACCTATTTGTGGTGCTTCCAGAGAGGTCTCATCCCATCACCACACCTCTAATGAGCAGTTAATTACTCAGTCCTCTAAGACAAGTGTAGATGAGGGCTGTGAGATTAGAAAAGCTCTCCTCTACTGAGATCAAATGTGGTTTGAGGCATTGTCTGCTGTAGACATTTTTGACTCTTGGTCCCTCTTCCTCAGGCTTAAGGGCTCAGCAGAGGTGGAAAAAACAACTTATCACTATGAAAAGTTCTAGAAAGAGTGCAGTGCCTGATGTCAGACATCTGGGCATGGGGAGCAGGAGACCCCCCACACATGTGGTCAGTGGATTTTGACCACACTGATGCTGGACCAAGTCTTGGCCTTTGCTTGGGCATCCTTTAGAGGATCAACACACCCCCTTCATTCTTTCACTGATTTATCATTCTTCTCACTTCTTTATTATATCAGGAAAAATTCTCAGGACTGTGGTAGTCAAAATGGTCTAACTGATGTAGGATTTTGGAGATCATTGTTGTGCTCTTGCATGTGCCTTTGACTCCAGCATTCCCTGGTCTTTGATGAGCCCAGGGAGTTTTCCTCTGTGTGATTATTGGGCAACACTGAATCACAAATTTGGCACAGGCTTCTGCTAACACTATATAAGTCATGATTTTATAAAGAAGATATTTCAGAGAGTGTGTTTTCTCACTCTAGAGGAGACTCTGCTGAAGTGAAGATATCTGCACAATTCCTCAAATGAAAACAGACTGGAAAACACTGAAAGAACAAAACTTTGGATGAAACTCATTAAATTTTGACCATCTTAGATCACCACCTTCTCCAAAGACCTTAACTGCTAAAAAAAACAACCCAACACATTTCCCATGAAGTAAGGTGAGCAGGTCACCTAGTTTAAGCTCCAGTGATCTGATTTCCACTCCTATTAGGGCAGCAACTTCAGGACACAGACGGAAAATCTCTCCCCCACTGGCAGGTTAGGTAAGCAGTAGGCAAGATGTAAAGATTACCTGAAGTGTTTGCTATTCCAGCTTAATTGTTGGGCAAGCAGCAAGAGTAACACAACAGTGCCTTTTTTTGTTAGTGAGCTGAAGAAAAAAGCTGATTTTTTTTTTCCCCTTCCAACCGATTTATCCCGATAGCAAAGATTTAAAGTGTGGCCCATTCAGGAGAGCAAGGCTTAACACAGGTGTTAGTGAGGGAGCCTCAGAGGCATCAGAGCAGCACAAAATCCTTTCTGCTGCACACAGGAAGGGTCATAGGTACCTGTTTAGATTTTCTGCCCACGCTACAGTAACACGAGCGGCAAACAAAGCCAGGCTGCTTTCTAACAATCCTGTCTCGGGGGCAGCAGCGGTTTGGGGAATATCGCTGCAGAGCTTTGGTGTAACTCAAATGAAAACATGAAGGTTACTAGGGATACGGGGAGACTCATGGAGCAATTAAATAACCAGCAGACACACACACCCACACACACAGACCTCATTTACTCAAAACCCTGACAGTTGTTTATTGAGGAGTAGGTGTTGACGGTTCACTTGTCTTGGATGGATTTCTCCTGGAATAAACACCAGGGCTTTCAAAGTGCCTGATCCCATTTTCTTGTAAAAGAAGTTGTTGTTGCTTTTTTTAAAAAAAAGAAACCAAAACAAAATGAAAAAAAAAAAACCCTTAAAAATCTCCCACAAACACTATATACAGCATGGGTATCATTACTGCTGTGTGCTGTAGAGAGGAGACTCCATGTATGGGAAAAGATTGAGCTACAAGAGTGTTTTGGAAAATGAAGAGTTATTTCGCAATAGGCCATGACTTCTCCCTTGGAGAAAACTTGCCCAGATTCTGCAGATTGCTTTGCAGATGGAAAAGGGACAATGTCTGATTGCAATACACTCTCAGATAAAGTCAATTTTGGCTTGATCTAGAAATTTTCCCTCCCCAGGAGGCCAACACTGAACTCCAAAGGCATCTATCCTTCTTTAAGCTAATCTTTATATTCAAGTGCAGGTGCAATCAATAACATCAGTGCAATCTCCAGAGAAAAACAGAGCCCACTGAATGCCAAAAGACTGAGCAAAATCCTTCTCAGTCCCAGGTCTGTGCTATCAACGTCTGAAGGATGGCTGACTCTTCACAACACAAATAGGAGAAAAGGGATGAAACGAAAGGAAGTTCACACTTAATATTAGAACCTGCTGACAGCAAGACATATTAAGTTATAGGGCAGCCCACAAATGCAACAGGAAACCCACTTTTTGAACAGTTAAGACTAGAAAAATTATTAGATAACGGAGAAGAGAGAGCAATTGTGTAATAATAGGAAGAGAGACATACATGCTATCTATCTACATGTCTCCCATTCTTCCCTCCCATGTTTCAACAGTATTCCTGGAGAATTTAATTTTTATCCCATTGCAGAATTTTGCTGTATACAGTGGAAACAAGGCTACTCTGACACAGGTTTGAGAAATCTGTCATGGTAAGAATGGCCAAAACCAAGGATGCTGGGCAAGGGTGATTTTCAGAAAGTGCACTGAGCTGCACTTCAGTGTGTGCATGAGTTCACATTTACAAAGTCTCAGGCAGAGGTAAACACTTATAAGAGTCTCATTCCTGAACTTCCTTGCATTAGAAATGTAGGAACATTACTCCAGGACATTATATATGTTTGCATTATCAAGCCTGTAGCAAGAATCAAAGATTAAGAGAATCACAGACTAGTTTGGGGTGGAAGAGACCTTAAAGCTCATCTATTTCCAATCCCCTGCCATGGGCAGAGACACATTCCACTGGACCAGGTTGCTAGCCCTATCCAGCCTGGCCTTGAACACATCCATGGGCGGGACACCCATGTGATTCTTCTCTCCTTAGTCTCTTATTTAACTTCAAGTGCTTTTAAAATCACTCCAATCCGTGCATAGTTTTTGGGACATGGGCACTGGCAAACCCATCTGTATATATTTCCTTTGATGGCATAATTAAAAAATATCACAGGGTAAAGTTTAATTTTGGGATCTGAAACCACTTTTCAGGGATGCTGCTGGGTTTGCCACACTCCCTGCCTCACCAGTGAAAGCAATCAAGCAAATAACCCACCTCACACACGTGCTTAAACAATCCTTGCACACTTGCTGTGTGCATTCTCCTGGGGACCTTTAGAGGCTGTTTTGTATAGTGTGCAGCATGAGCTTTCACTGGTGTGAAATGAAAAGGTTAGTGCCACGGCAAAAGTTCCAAACACAGGGAACACAGCTCAAGATGCATAAATAATTAAACAGTGTGCATTTAAAACATGAACCATTAAAACAGCCTTTGTGAGGGGAACAAAATAAAAACCAAAACAAAACCCAAACTGTGGGATGCAAATTAATCTTTCATAAGGCAAATCTTCAGATGGTTGCTTCTTCACGGGCACTTCACAGTGCGCTTTTTCCTTTTGAACCCAGCATTCATACAAAAAAGCGTTTTGACAATCCCACTAGGATGCTCATCCTCTGTGTTCAGAGGGAGATTTATAAAGATCACAAGGCAGGATTGTGAATATAATGATCCCAGGGATTAGCCTTTCTTCTGGCTATGGCAGGACAGTCCTCTGGATCTATCTGAAATCAGAGAAGGGGCTCTTGCCTGTGAGCCAGCGCATGGCTTTCTTCTCACTGCCATTGTCCCCTCCCCACCTACTCTCATGTGCTTGCAATGCTTTAAATGCTTAAAAGTTAAAAACAGTTGCACGTCAGCTATCACCCACCCTGCCAAGGGAAAATGAAGGAATCTCCATTAAAAATAAGTGAACTGTTGCTCTCTGCCAGAGTGGATCTACTACTGGAAAGCCCTGTTTAAGTATTGATAAAGGAGCTTATTTAACCTACTGGAAAATCAAGCCCAAAGGATAAGGAAAAGCTTATTCAGAGGAAAGAAGATTGTGTGATTAAGATACTGGATAGGTATTTAGAAAATCTCTTGTTTCCTCTTATTCTCTTGTACCCTCTTTGACTTTGAGCAGGGAACTTTATCGTTACCAGCCAAAACACCAGAAGAGATCATCTACTTAGGCATTTAGGAATGGATTTAATAGGAGCTGGGCTCACTCCCTAGTCAAGATGCCTGATCCAGGTATACAGTCAATGGTTGTCCAGAGGCATTTCAGTGGTTGGTAAGAGAGAAAAAGAGACTTATGGTGATGAGTAGGCCAACGTAAAATCTAATTTTTGCTCTAGATGTCCATGGGCAATAGCTGGACTACAAGAATAAAATCTGTTCTTCAAGGAAGATAAAGCTTTGCAGAATGTTGTCCCAAATTCTGTGGCCTTCTGTCCAAAAAGGACAGAAATAATAATCCTTCCCCTCTCTTGCTGCACACCTCTGCTTTTCCTTTAGCCTGTAAGCTCTGAGGAGCAGGACCTGTCTCTCACGGTGCCCACCACAATAGGGATGAGGTTTAATCCAGGCCTTTTCCGACTGAATACAGCAGAGGTACACATATTTTACTGAATTAACTGATTTAACCCCTTGCATCCAAGGACAAAAAGAAAGGTCAATAACATTCTAAAGGTAGCTGAAGTAGTATCAGTTATATAAGAAGAGAAAACCAGCGTGCAGGAGGAACTGAGCATTACCTATCATTATTTCCCCACATTTTTATGCATGTGAACTTCTAAGTAATCACACTGGTTTACAGAACATTATAATAAGTATATATAATAAATGACTTAAAAGCCTGTCATAAAAGCATTGCACATGGCAAAGACAAGAACCTGAAAGGTCTCATGACTTGATGAGTTTGTGAGCGTGGCCTCAACTCAGTCCATTTCTGCAAATAGATTAATGGTACAGGCTTTAATTACATGCTCACATACTGGCTGCTCTTTTCTGCATGGCCCTAGCTTCACCAAGTGCCAGTGAAAGGTTTTAATTCCTGTAATTTTATAGCACATTAATCATGGGTGATGAGGCCATGAATCAGTTATGCAAGTCATCCCAAATACATACTGATGAAATCTGTAAGCCATCACCACCCACCACCCATATTCTGATTATCAACCTCTGTTACAGATGAACTATTTTGGGATAGTTCTAAAAAGTTCTAAGGACATTTAGAGTTTTTTGAGTAGTGCAGGGATATCTGACCCATAATATCATGTGCCTCAGTTTCCATGTGGTCACTTATTGAGGGTCTCAGTAAGGAAAAATGTGATGGTCCAACATTGAATGCCTTCAAGTGGTGACCTAGGGCAACATTCTGCATGGAAAAAACCCTACCATAATACCTTTAAAAACACTTTAGAAACACTTTGTGGTTTATGTTTAACACCCTTTAAGTGATGTTGCAAAACCCATTTGTGATTAATTTAAAAAGATAAGCTCTGTCACAGTGTAATATGGTTGAAAAAAACCCTCCTAATCACAAGCCAGAATGCTACTCATTGCAATGTACAAATGAGATGGTTGAGATCTAAAGTTTGGTTTGTTTGTTTTCTTTTTTTGATGTTTGGTATTGGGTAGAAGGATGTCTCCCTAGGAACAGTAGATGAAGCAGATGAGAAGGCAAAGACAAGGAGATTTACTGTATTTAATTTCTTTTTTCATACAGAGATGTGTACAGGTTGTTCCTACTATTGGTGCTATGCTTTGTTGATAGTGGCTTGAAATCTACCACTCACCAACTCATAAATACTACATTTGGAGAAACCTTTCAGGCTGTTCAAGTCCCCCTTTTGCAATAGGTACCATGGTCCCTACTAAATATTCACAAGCATAATTCAATTTTGTCATCAGAAGGGTCATTTGCCTCCTAATTACCATGGAAATAATGCAACGGACCACTGGGTCTTCACCACAGCACATACATTATTTCCCAGTATGCTCCAATATATGGACACATAAATTGTACTTGCCTGTTTAGTTCACTGCCAGAGCAACCCCAGCCACGAGTGTGTTGTCCAATAAACCCCACAGCTGACACAAAGTCTCAAACCAAAAGTCTCTTCCTGTGTTTTAAAGCAAAACTTCAAAGCGCACCACAGAGCCAACAGCAGCTTTTCTTTCAAGAGTACTGATAGTTAAAATAATTTCCCCTCAAAAATTCTGTTGCTTTAGGATTTTTAGAGGAGGAAATAAGAAACAATGGCTTTGAAGTAATTCATCTCAGAGAAAGAAATTAGATCAGGGTTCATATTTTACAGTGATTTACATCTTGTGCAACCCAATTACATTTAATGGGACTACTGAAGGTCTGTGTCAACATGGAATGTGACTCTTCAGGCTTAAGTGCTGTGATTCATGGACTGGGTTACAGTGGGAGCTGTTTTTAGGACAAGACTTTATCTTCCCAGGACAACTGATAGAGATTTTAGTTTTATTTAGGGGTGGGGGAGGGAACTTTGTTTTCTCTTTGTTTGTTTCTTTAGGAATATCCAAGGAGTTTAGCCAGTTCATCAGATGCCCATATTTCACTTTTGCTGTCTTTTGCTGTCACACTTACGGGAGTTCCTGGTCTTTTGACATGCACACTTGTCATGTTTTTTGATGGCACAACTCCTTATTGTAGATCATGTAGAATATAAAACATTCAGAAGGGAGCAGTACTGCCTGAAAGTGGAAACTATAGACCAAGGCCAAGAGAGGCAGTATTTTATAAATACCTATGGTGTTATTCCCCCTCTTAACTTCTATTTGCTTTCTTCCTTTTATTTTATTATTTTTTTTTAGATCCTACAAGGGCCTGAAATGAACATATATGGACTTATATTTCTTTCTTTCTTTCCTGTAAAGATTTATAATATTGAATTACTACTGCAGATGAACCACAATTGCTACACAGCTTCTGACACTGTTGAAACAATAGAGTGCATGCATAAATCCAAAACACCACTGAAAGAAATAATTTTGGTGCCTTTTGCCATCTCCCAGGAGGGTTGTAATAGTATAATGAATATTTAACATTTCTCTTCTATTTTTATTAGAGTTTGTAGCACCTTATAAACTACAAGAAGCACTTACTGCTTTGTTCCATATATAAATTTCCTGTCTTAGAGTGTGCACTGCTAGACACAAGTTAGAAACCATTCTTAAAATGGAAGAACACTCCAGCAATACTTTGGATTAAATATTATATTAAATAATTATATGAAATATTTACTAACTGCAATTTCAGAGGAGGACTAGGAGCACGTTTCTCACCTGAAATGCAGTGCACAAGGCCCTCTCCCACACAGGAGTTTCCATAGGAAAGGAAGAAAAAAATAAAACTGTACATTCACTTGTGTTTCATGCAGAAACAAAAGTGTATAGGAAACAGATATTTAACTCTCCACCAGTGTATTCTGTAGGGGCTGGTGGATTTACAATGGAATATTCCGAGGGAAACTACGTTCAAGGCGTGCTGGCACAGAAGCATTTTGTGTTTGATATTACCCTGGCAGCTGCTGTGTCATGTCCTTTCTCTAGGTGCACACACTATGCAGGAGTGGGAAGAAATCTAATCTGGGAAACTCTAAATTAAGGCTTGCCTACACTTTGTGCTTCGCCTAGGTTCTTAAACTTGTTTTTGACCAGCTATGACTATTGTCATGCAAAATCTTACTTCACAGAAGTTTATTTGTACTTTGAACTTGCATTTCCTTGCCTAGAATAGGATTTGAAGGTTGAATTCAATGATCTTGCAATGGTTTTCTTCCTACCTAAATGATTCTGTGATATACAGACAAATATTACCTTTCTGGTGGTACCACAGAAGACTGTGGGTATCCCCTCACACATGGTACCTGAGTGCTGATTCACAGCAGAAGTCTGATACTACAGGCTTTATGGAAAGACTGGTTTTTTCCCCTCAGACTGGATACCTGCTCATTAAAGTCAGGCAAAAGACCCCCCCAAACCAAAAAGAGTGGCTTGAAGCCTTGCTCGGTGCCTTCCAGTTTTGAATGAGTGCTTTTGATCATGTCACACCGTTTATCCGCCACCTCCCTAAATACACACCAGAAGATCCTCAAGGCTCACTTTGAATCTCCTGCCCTCTGACTGGGCTCAGCACTGGAGCCCGCTGACACTCTGCAGCTTGCTCCACTCTCCCTTTATTAAAGGTTTCCCTTTCTCCCTGCTGGAACCTCCCCGTGTGAGCACAGAACCCCTGGCAGCTCCGAGACCTTTGCAGAGTCTCGGGGAAGAGGGGAGATGAGAGTTGAGAAGTGGGGTTTGATCTCCCCCACAAACACTGACCACACTGCGAAGCAAACAGCTGCAAGAGGAGACAAAGAAGGTCTGAGAACGGAAACCAATATATTCTGAAAGCTGGGAGCGGTTAAAGACGATGAAGAGCCACAGCAGCTGATAGGGAGGGAGCTGGGAGCGGGAGGAGGGAGCGCTCCGTCACATGCGCTCGGCAGATTATCATTTTTCAATACTCACATTAAGAGCAAGAAAACCACAAAGTTTCAAAACTTGTCATTTAGCTTAAGTGGGGGGGAAGGGAAGGGAGGAAGGGGGAGGAAAAAAGGGGGGAGAAGAAAGAAAAAATAAAAATTAAAAATCCCAAGGTTAAAAGAGGAATAATAAAAACATCTCTGAACCACAGAGAATTGCAAGGTGACCTTCAGACAAAATCTGGGGTGAGCAACCCAGCTCTTGCCTTCAGATGTCATTCATTTCCTAACTCGCTCTTTGCAAAGGAAGGACAAAAGGAGCTTCTTGACTCGTCTGCAGGAAGATGAACAGAACAAGGAGTTTCTGTTTGTACTTCTGCGTTCCTCTTTTTAAAATAATAACAGAGAATGGTATGATCTGAAGTGGCTGCCTGGGGAAATTTTGTCTTTCTGTTTTTAGTGCACATCTCTCTGTGCTGACTGAAGGGACCATGCAAATAAGTGGAGGGTTTTCACTGAAGGGACTGCATGGGGAAAACAGCCAAATTGATTGCACACCCATCAGTTCACACACGAGCACTGCCAAGTGCCTGGAGTACACAATCCAAAAAAGACAACAGCACATTGTGTTCCCTTGCGGTGGTTTAACTTCTCTCTATCATAATCACTTCTTTTAATTGTTCCTATTTAAGATACAAATCTGATTTTTCATGTAAACTTCCCTTGCCCTTTTGTAACAGTGTTAGTTCCTAGATCTCAGGAACCTCATAAGTGTTAAGGTCTTTGGTGGTGTTTAGCTGTGGAAAGTTCTCTTGGAGGTTCTCTTGGAAATTATGAAAATGATGACATAATTTGGTTTGTGTCAACCTTCCTGTGAGGGGATAATGCTGAAATCTCATTCAGACCTCCCTTCTTTTGAAAACTGCTGTTATTTTAAAATATGTATGTATAAATAAAATATAAACTCAGGGTACAAGCCAAACACTGAGAACAGACAAAAGTGGATTAAAACTATTTTCCTTATGATCAAATTATGTGTATTATTATTGTCTCCTACATGGTTTCTTGCATGCTCCTTTGAAGCATCTGGTGTTGGCTAAAGTCAGTAATTGGAGACTGACTTTAAGTGTAATAAGACAATAATAATACTTTGACTGGTGTAACAGTTCCTATGATCTAATGTTTAATAAACCTCAAGAGTTAAAAAACAACAGCTGATTTACTAAGTATTAGTATCTAGGAAGTTTTCCTGAGTGAATGAAGGCCAGTTCTTATGGCATTCGTGCTCTCATCGTCAATAACACAAAAAGGTTTAGGTCCTCGCATGCTTATAATAAACATTAACTTTCTGAGTACGAGCCCATTCATGTAGTGGTGAAATAAAATTCTCTGACACTGCCCCAGCTCTGTCTCCCAGATGCAGCAGAGACCCTGGACAAAAGCCAGTCAGCTGAGAACTTTGAGACAGTGCGAAGCATCTCCAAGACTATGGAAAGCGTTCTGTATCTCCTGAGATGTCTCTGCTGCTCACAAACACAGCATCATGGGAGAAAGGCTGTTATTACCTCTTAGAGGAGGTTCCCCAAAGTAGGGATGATGCTCCCGAGTCAGAGAAGCAGGGAGTAATTAGAGAGCATCTGAAGTGGTGAGGAAGTCTGAGTGGTGGTGGATCTCCATGAGGATGTTTGTGCAGATGTGGGTCTCAGGGACCTGGCAGTGTCAGGTTTGTGGTTGAACTCAATGATCTTAAGGGTCAGCCTAAACACTGCAGTGATTCTGTAATTCAGAGACATCAACTTCTTGAACTGCTCCTTGAATGTATTGATTTTTTAATATCCTCAAGCCAGCTAATGGACCTCATCAACTTTTTTCAATTTTCCCTTTTGCTGGGAGAAGGGTACAATCTCAGTAATTAGAAACATGAATGATCCCAGCTTAAAAACAAACAAACAAACACAAACAAACAAAAACCAAAAAACCAAAACAACAAAAACAACAAAAAAAGACTTTTCAGGAAAAAAATGCAAATCAAACAAGCATTTACATTTTAGCATTTTCAGTTAAAAAAGAGATTTGTGCACTGCCCACAATCTATCAGACCACAAGGAAAACTGGCAAAGTGGGAAAAATACATGCTTCTTCAGAACCAAGGTTTCACAGGTCATGCTAAGAGCTATATTTGTTTATTTCCTGCTGGAGAGACTCCCTAGGCTCTGTGTACCTGTGGTGACAGTGAAGCTCCTGTTGGCATCAGCAGGAGTGTGTCACATGGGAGAGAAAACTGCATTTTAAGGGGTCTCTTCTTAATGAGATAGTGAATTCTTGCAAGCTGAAAACATGCATGAGCTCCAAAAGTGCAAAGTTTCCTCTGCATCCAAGGCTGAGGTCAGTGTACAGCGAATTTCCCCCAGGCAACCTTCGCACAGGAAATCCCTCACCACGAGGTCTGTGCCTGTGGGGGAAGCAGCAGGTTAACCCTCACCTCAACCACCCTGTTAACACAGGCACCCTGGGAGTGCTGCTGCAGCTGGCAGAAAACTCACCAGGGGCTGAGGCAGCACACATACCACGATGTCAGAAATAGCTGGACGTGGCAAGAGTGTCACGTCCCCCATAATTGGAAGGGGTCGGATTTCTCTGCGGCATGGGAATGGCTGGACAGCCTGTGGAACAGCATCTTGGGAACCTACAGATCACACGGGAGAGGAATCAAAAACCAGAGCTGCCTGATGATGACAGTGCTGATCCTTCTTGTGCCATCTGGTTGCACCACGTCTGCTCTGCACATCAGGCAGTGCATGCACAGTAGCAGAGGCAGCATGCTGCCCTCTTTGGGGTGGTGCAGAGACCCAGACCGGTGTCTGCAGCCACACATTTCCACACAGCCCCTCTGTTTCACAGAGCTGCTGAAACACACATCAATCCAAGCCACTGAGATATGCGAGGCTCGCTCTGCCAGTGCTTAGGCAGGCAGCAGCAGCTGGTGGACACTTAAGAGTAACTACCGAGGAAGAAAACAGACCAGGAAAACAGACCTGACTGGTGACAGGGACAACTGGCAGGGACCAAGACTCTGTATGGCCATACCTGACTTCTCTGTAATTATAAAAAGAGTGATAAAATCCTCTGCCTCGGGAATCCTCTGTCTACTCACTGATACACTGCAAATCTTCCTAGATAATACGTGATCCGAGATCAGCCAACACCAACAGCTGAAGCCTTCTTGCATTTCAGACATGGCTGGAGTATCTAGGACACATCTCCTCTCTGTGGTCCACATAAAGAGAACAGATTCCCTGTGCTGTGGAGCCTGCCAGGGGCACTCCCTCCTTCCCTTGATAAAGGAGGGTGTTTAGGAGGGCTAAGCCCCTATGCTGAGCCACAGTTGCTCTCCTCAGATGTGGGCTGAGCATAGCTCAGAGCAGCTTGGAGCACACCTCCAGCGTGATGACAGGTTCATCATCCTGAGTGACAGGGCTAGACTTGAGGAATTTGGATACACTACACAGGAATCCACTATTAGCGGGATACTCAAGAGGCACAGGTCTAAACCTAGTAACACCAAGTGATGAAGTGAATTTGGAGCGGCGCCAGGAAGGCTACAGGACAGGAAGAAATGAAAGATGAAAGTGTTTTTAACACTGTCTCCACATGCTCAACAAGGATTTTCCCAAGACTCTTTGCTTTAAAAATGTTCTGTGATATATAGTATTCTGTCCAGAGCTGTCCTTTATCACCTGATGAACAGAGAGAACCAAATTGCTGTGGCGATTGGATTAATCCTTTCTAAATGGCTAATTTCTGCTTTTATTCTTAAGATGCAAAGCATGGTAATTACACTAAAATCTGTGAGACTGCTGGGACTTTATACCAGAGTAACAACAGCATTTGGCCCTCCCTTACCTACATCTGTGCCCCTGAAGAAATGAGAGGGATGTTCTTAGGTTCTCCTTTCAAAACACTGAATGCTTCAACAACACAGGAATACGACTCACCCAGCAACTGACTGATGAAGGATGCAAGGCAAGAACCAAACCAGACCTCTGCCCTATAAATTAAGGGCTGCTGTTCCACAGCTCCTAGGTGTCCCACAGAGAGACACATCTTTCCTTGGGCATCTGAAATTGAGATGCTGGGGTGTGAACAAATCACCATAGGCTTCCTTGATAGTCAGTGAGGAGGAACTGGTACCCCAGAGGACAATTTGCATCACACTCAAAGAGGCATCCAAGGCAGGTCAAATGGATTGAACCCTGGAGATACCTGTTTCTTACGGTTACTAAAAAGGAGCCCAGGGTGACCAGTTCAAACTTAGGCATCTAACTTCAGACATCTAAAGCTGTGTGAAATGGATCACACGTGTAGAGACACTAGTAGATCATCTATCTTTTATATGTCATAGAATTTTAATTTTTACCCAGCTTCTCTTTTGTTGAGCCAAATAATTTTGTCTAAAATATTTCCTCTAGAGAGGCCTTCAATCTTGAAGACATAAAAAGATGAAGAATTCTTCACTTACACTGTCCCCTTCTTTCAGTGATCAACCACTATCACTGGAAAAAACATTACTGGTTCCAATTTGCCCTTGGTTAATATTTTGATTCCCTTTGCTATCTTGAAGAGATTGCTGTATTTTCTCTCTGGAAGTACAGATGCAGTTTCAGATTGCCAAGTCTGAAGGCTGACTGATTCAGCCTTCTTTCCCTTTCAAAATTTAAGACCTTTGTACAAGCTTCCATCCACCTAGAAGAACCATTGATTCATCTCTATACTTACTAGGACATCCTTTAATAAAACCAATGTCTTTGCATGCCCCAACTTTCCAGGGACCTGAAAGGAGACTGAAAATATTAATAAAAAATTGTCTCAATTTATTGTCAATTGTCTATTTTATCTTTTAAAATAAATATTGCCACAAACACTTCAGCAGCAGAGAAACTAGGGGACAGAGAAGGCAAGTAACTGACTCAGGTCTGGAGAGCAAGTGGGAGCAGATGTCCTCTTACCTGAATTATAACAATGTCTTTTAAGCAGTGGATTTCAATTAACACTTTGACACCTCTAGTCACACCTTGTTTCTCTTCTACTGCAAGAGGACATGAATGTACTGGTGAATTTTTTTTCCTCAGTGCTTGATTTCCAATATCTAAGAAGGACCTTTTTGTACTTTTTATAACACCTCCAAAAGAAAAGGCGTCTGGCGTGGGCTCCATGGTGTTACAATATATATTTTAACATAAATAACAATATATATTGCCAACAAGTTTCAGTCATCATCTGAAATAGTTTTGGATGGTGTTCACTCAAATTTACCTCTGAATTAGTCACCACACCAAATCTCAGACAAATCCCTGCATTTCCAGATAGAAACTGGACAGTGAGGAGGGAAGTTACTCAAATCACCAAAAATAATAATAATAAAAAATAAATAAAAGGGGTTGTGTGAACACTAAACATGCCAGAAATAGTAATTTGGCAACAAGTGTTAATTCTCTTTATTCAGGTGCCATTATTTATGCTTTCATGGATGAGGAGCCTTTTGCACATTGCACTGGACAATAACAGAAAGGGTAGCCCAGGTTTTTATTTTCATGAGCTCCATCTAAGACAGCCAAAGTGAAATAATATCATTGAAAATATCTCCATATAAAAAGCCCCCACAGCTATAAATAGATGCTAGATAAAGCTAATCATATCAGGATGATTATGTTTCTATGATCAGCTTCCAAATACACCTAGTAACAACAAGGTTCCTGCCAATTTTAAGCTATTTCACGAACAGAAGATATCCCAAAGTATAAACATTTCTGCTTGTCTTCAGTTCTGTTGCCTCTGTCTTAAAGAAGTCTCTTCAACTCATATTTATTGCAATGTGTGTGCACTGTTTTTCCTGCTTCAAACAGAATATTCCTCCTGAAGAACTTGGCCTCTAACAGATTTTCTTACCACTGTGTCTTTCTAGAGCAGACTGCACTCTTATAAACGGTCTTCACCCATCATTTGGATAATACATTGATCTGAGAACTCTGATCAGAGCCATATTCTACCAAATATTACTACCACTACTACTTGTAATAACATTTATTATTATTATTATTATTATTATTATTATTATTATTATTATTATTATTATTATTATTATATTATTATTATTATTGTTGTTGTTGTTGTTGTTGTTGTTATTATTGTTGTTATTATTATTACTATTATTAATGCCATTATCATCATCATCAGTATTAATACTGCATTTTTTCTTATATGCACTTTAGCACATTTAGCTTTTAAGGACCTGGTTTACATGGATGGTGAAATTGTTAAGCACCTGCAAGCACAGTTTGAGCCTGACCCTCAAACCCACTGCAAAATACTTTTATCCAAACTGTCCAACCAAAACACAGATTTAGAAATGTCCACATGCTTTCCCAGAGTATTTAGTGCTTTAGAAGGTCATAATAAAAGTACTAGTTTTATTATTCCACAGTTTCAGCAGATGGTCTGATCTATTAAGAGTCAATTTGAGCCTATTAAAAATGTCATCTATTCTATTTCCAGACAATATCGCAGCAGTTCAACCTCATTACTTATCTGTCACTATAAAGAGCAGATAAACCTTCATCCATCACATCCAATGACTTTTTGCCCAGAATTCTGGATCTCTTTTATTTTTTTTTTCTCCCTTTGATAAATTATTCCTCTCCTTTCAGCTCCACAGCAATGTGGGCATCCATTCCCTATTCCCCCACACAAATATATATATCTATAAGTGCTAGAAGAATATTTAGTCTTCATGTAGCACATTTTCCAAAGAATCTCAAAGGACATCACAAAGTACAAAAGTGTCTTTACACCCATTACTCAAATGAGACATCTGAGGTATGGGGTCATTTGTCTCTACAACTTAAAAAAAAAAGAAAAAAAAAAAGAAAAAGTGGTTCCTGAAGGTAAATAAAGAAATCAGTGCTGACACAGCACAAGCTTCCCTTTTGAACTCATATAGACTCCCAGAATTCCCAGAAGTACTGTCTGTTCTTTTTTTTCCAGTTGTTGCCCAGGTTCCTTAAATCAATCATTCTTTAAAATATTTACCAAATACTTATATCCCATTTTTGTCTTGGTTTAGAGCTAGTTTTCCTTGGAAAAGATTAATAAAATTTCTCCAATTCCTGACCTAAAATCTACACGATTAAAACTTTCAAACATATATTTTATTTTATTCAAGGAATGAGTGGTGCTTTACACTGCATATTGATTAGCAAAGTCATTAGTAACTTATTACCAAATTTTTTAAAAAAGCAGACTGATCTTTGGAGATCCTGTTTTGAAGATTAAGATCCATATAAGATACTCATATCTCTCTTTTATGTCTCTTATAAAATTAGCCATGAGCTAAGTAATTGCAATTTGAAGGATTTAAAACTGCCAGGAATATTCAGAGACATCCATTTTCACAATTATGTTTATAGAATGCTTAGTTATGGCCAACTTGTTGAAACAAAGGATCATTGACAACCATGACTACCATATTTATTCATGTTTATGGATACATGAGAAACAATCATGTAAGGTAGAGCAATCCTGTGTCTGCAGCTGTGATATATTTTATTGTGTGAATTGAGAGGGGGGAAAGGAAAATTTTTACTGCCATAACTCAATCACATTAGGAGAAAAAAAAAATACGTGATGCATATCATCTATCTATTTTTACATGACAACATAGAAAGAGACACTTACAGAAAAAAAAAAAAAAAGGTGGTTCTGAGTTCATTAAAGAGATATATTTTCTGATATGTAATACAACTGACACTTTAGGGGAATATGACTATTTTTCCCATCACAGAGAATATCTGAAACATGAGAAGCATCAATCAATACCTGCAGTTCCTTGAGAGGCAGCATTAAACAAGAGAAAAGATTGCTTCCTTTTTCTGCTGTGTTCTGCTATGAGTGTCCACATCGAAGGTCTGTGCTCCAGCCAAAGCAATTAATGATTAATGAAAACAGACATAGCTTTTTTAGAGAAAGGGGGGAACCCATGAAACTGAACAGTACATGATGACTTCATTAAAAAGAAGAAGTCTGAGCACCAACTTCGGGGGGAAAACCAGCCCAAAGCCTTTTTCTGTACTCTTTGTTCTTCCACCAAGGAAGTTGCTGAACAATTTCCTATGGTGTTCCATGGACTACATGGGAGAAAAGGCCTTCATGAGGCAGAAACCTGAAGCAAAATTGTCTATCTATGGTGCCCTGTGGCTCTTCTCATCTCTGAGTCACCTGAGTGGGAAGTGATTTTGGACTGGATCACCTGAGCCACTCCCTGAGGCTGTGTTTCAGCCAGTCCCATCAGCAGCATCCTTGACACACTGTGGCTGGGCTATGCCATGCACTGGAGGAGCTGTCTCCCAACTTGACAGCTGATCCTACTGCTTGTAAGAACTGGAGAGCTGTAACTGTTTAAATAATATTTACTCTATTTCAGTTTATGGGCTGGATTTTGTCTTCCATAACCAGCTGGAGGGGCACTTTTCCAGTGGAAAGCACAGGAGAAATTTGGTCTGGCTTGGCCAGAATTCCGCCTGTGATCCCCTGAGGAGAAGATGTTGCCATGGCAGCTTTGCTGTTCCTTCAACTGGTGCAATAGCTGCTGTTGCCACATTAAGCCAGCTCTGCTGGTCTGTGAAGGTGAGCTGCCTCTCCGGGTAATTACAAATGTACCTGCTTCCCCATGTGCTTCTGCTGCTCATCCCTCCATCTGCCTAAGACACACAAATATTTTGTTATCCTTTCTGCAGGAGGTGACCTACCATGGCTGTCATGCTGTTCATCTCTCTGGATTTTAGCAGCCAGCTCTGTCGTGTAATGGGCTGCAGCTTTTGCTGAGGGACTTGAGCTGGCCCACAAGGCCCTTACCAGCAACGGGAGAGTGATGTCAATTCATTTCAATTCTGAGCTCTGCAGAGTCACTCACCCTCTCCTAGGTTGTTTTTGTGCTTTTTGTTGTGCCTGCAGCATGTGAAGGTGTTATAAAAAATAGCTGATGAAAAGCTGCACTGCTCAGGCTGGAGGCAGCCTGAGCATGAGGATCTCAGCCTTTCATGTGGAGAACTGAGCAAGGTTGTCCCCTTTACAAACACAGGCCTGTCCCCTTGCAAACCTCACCTCTTACACAAGGCTGGGTAGCAGAGATGAACCAGAGTTGAAGCTCTTTGTCTCTCAAATCCACATCTCACACCTCACTGGAGAAAGCCCTACGGCCACTGATGACTCTGAGCAGCAGACATCCACCCGTCTAGCCTGCTGAAACCGTGCCAGATTAAGTCAAAGGGATCGTAAGCATTTAAACAGGAATTACTCCTGCTCAACCAGCTAAAAACCTACTTTATTAGGCAACAGCCTCACTCACACCCCTCTGCTCGAGCTGTAAACAAAGCACATCAAGCTGGAGGCTGCACACTGGAGGTAGAAGCCCGCTCAAGCCCTTGCAGAAGAAAGGAAGAGGTGTGTTTTATGGCATTGCAATATTTACTACATTGGATTCTGCAGTTCTGGAAATGATACAGCTACTGTACCCATATCACAGGGCAGGTCTGAGAAATGAGCACTTGATTAAGAGCTTTGAGAGCTCTGCGCTAAAAAGAGACACAGCAATGTTGCTGTGATTTGATTCATGCATGCATGCACTTCAACCCAGACTAATTCCCCAGGGTTAAAATGAAATAGAGTTTAAATCTAACAAGGGTAGAAACTCGTAACCAATTCCTGTGCTTCTCAAAGAGAATATCAAATGACATGAAATCCTTAATTGCCCTGAATGAGACACAGACATCTGAAATGGAGTTACGTGGTTCCTATCTAAAAACAAACCCCTTAAATTAATTCTTTACCTTCCTTCCACCTGGAAAATGAAACTTCTTCAGGCATAAAAGTAGACTAAGCTTTACTAAAACAAAGTGCAGATTTAAGCACCTACTTTAAAAGGACAAGCTGTTTGCACATCTGATATGATATTACGAAACTTTAGACATTTCTTTCACAACTGACAAGGAACTGAACGCATTAGACAGGCCTGTTTCACATCTGAAGCCACAAAGGCTCCCGAGTCTGTATGCCTCTGGATTTTTCTCTGAACTCCATTGTTTGTGGTTAAAACACCAAAAGGGTCTGACCCATTTTAAAAGAAGGAAATCATATTTCTTAGTGTGCATATGATACTCACTGCTAGCAGAAAAACAGCTGAAGCTTAATCCTGAAGAAAGGAAATGTCCCAGGTCAAAGTCACAGCACATAGTCCTCCCCAACAGAAAGTAGGGAAAAAAACTAAAATACACCAGGCCCAGGCTGGTCATGCAGAACCACACAGCACTGGCAAAGTTTACAAATCACTGTGTCAAACACAGATTTTCATCTAACAAAGCAGCGATGTTTTTGGTGGAAGGTTAGGATTACTTTCTTGGTAGAGCAGAATTGTACCTTTATTCTGAAATATCACTTCATGGTGAGAAGTGTTACACACAGTAATGAAAAATAATCATCTGTCTTCAAAGTCCTTTTGAAAGGTCTAGCTCGTTCCAGTTCCTCAGGGCAAAGCAGGACAAAGTGAAGTGGAATTGTTTCCATTTCACAGATGGGAGAGATGAGGCAACAAAGAAAGGGATTAAACTGGGGGAGGGTTGGTGTGATGCCGTTTTTGGGATGTTCAGATTGCAGTCTCAGGCAACCATCTTTTTACATTTACATTCGACTACAGGGTAAACACTTCGGTGCTTTTCACCAATGAAGTACATGAGATCACTACATCTGCAACTCATTGTGCAGCCTGAGTGCACCAATTGGCCTGAACATCAGTGAAGCAAGCCCACAAGTTTGGATGAATCTCTGGCCTCTCGCCAAGCATGCAGAGATCTTGTTTCTTAGAATAATTACTGAATTAAGCTCTTTGCAGGGAGAAGAGGAAATGGCAGGAGCCAATTTTTTTGCCAAGCCTTAGCACGAGAACTCAGGACATCCTGGGTTTCTTGCCTGCTCAGATCATGGAGTTTCCTCTATGTTCCAGCAAATACCAGTGTAAATGGATTTAGCAACAGGGAAAGCACATCCCCAAGCAGAGAGTTTGATCCCACTGCTGGAGGGAAGAGAGAAAAAACTCTTAGCATGACTACAGACAATCTAGCACTGAGCTTGTGGACTGCTCATTTTCCCTTGGAAACATAAGCTAATCACTTTCCCTTTTCTTGACGCTCTGCAATGAGCTGCTCTCCAAGGCGCTGACCCTGTTATTGCTGACTACCAAGTCTAACACTTATTATCATGATAAGTCTCATTGTTAAAAGCAGCCTTTGCCTAACGGTTTTCACATACACTTTACACCTGGCTTTATTCAACACTGCCTCACCCCAGTGCAAAAACAGTGAAAAAGAAATACCTTGCTTGCAAATATAGAAATGCATTTTCTGCAGCATCCATGCTTGCAAGATGTAGGGCCATGTCCACCAGGACCCCAGTTTGTGTGGGCCCAGCTGAGGCTGAGAGAACACTTAAATGAGTATCTGTGAAACACAGATCTTAAAAGTGAGAGAGACTTCATCTATCCTTACCACCTGTGGATTACACACCACAGTAGCCCTGCATCACAGAATCATAGAATCATAAAGTGACAGAACAGTTTGGGTTGGAGGAACATTAAAGTTCATCCAGCTCAATCCCCCGCCATGGGCAGGGACACCTTCCACTAGCCCATGTTACTTCAAACCCCATTCAGCCTGGCCTTGGACACTTCCAGGGATGGGGCAGCTACAGCTTTTCTGAGCAAACCATGTGAGTTCCTTACCACTCTCACATCCAAGAATTTTTATCTTGTGTCTAATCTAAACCTATTTTCTGTCAGTGTGAAAGACACTGTCTTGTCACTCCAGACTCCTGTAAATTGTCCCTCTCTTTCTTGTTGTCTTCCTCCAGGTACTGGAAGGCTGAAACTGGACCACTCCAAAACCTTCTTTTTTGCAGGCTGAACAATCCCAATTCTCTCAGCCCTTCCCCAAGGCAGAGCTGCTCCATCCCTCTGATCATCTCCGTGGCCTCCTCTGGGCTGGCTCCAGCAGCTCCACGTCCTTGTGCTGTTGTTGCCCAGGGCTGGGGCAGCTCTGCAGGTGGGGTCTCACCTGAGCACAGGGGCACAGGAGCAGAACAACTTCATTCAAGTCTAGTAAAGTTTAAATAAGTCACATATTCTCCAAAAATCTCCTATCAGACAAAGATTGTCCCAAGTCTTGAGGAACCATCTTGCTTCAATCTGTTAAACCTGTGCCTCTTTACTGTAACTTGTGCTGCTTTTAGCTTCTGGTCAGTAGGTTTGTTCTAGTTTTTTCATGGTGGTGGGTACTTTCCATGGGTAATTTTTCCTACAAAGAACTCCAGAACTTGCATTTTATTGTGTGTCACTATGATCTGGCTGGCAGATTAATATTTTTCGGTGTCTGTCGTCATGAACAACCAATTTGTCCATAGAAGGAATTACATAAGGATGTGAAATCATGACAGTCCGGGTAATTTCCTTTCCAACTACAACTCTGTTGACATTAACTGCAACATTAGCAGCTATGAATAAGGTTTGTCATGTACACTCCATGAAAAGAAGAAAACAAATGGAAAAGTTAAATATTTACTCTGACAGCTTATTTTTTTGCAAGTGTGTTTTTTAACTGAAGTTATCCAAAGCCTTCCCAAACCATTTTGCCAAGGGAACTGCTGTTTGTGGGATCAGGAGATTGTGTTTGCTTAAGCACATCTGTGGAGCCAAAAGAAAATAAATAAAAAATTTAAAAAAACCCCTTATTTCACTCATTCCATTATTTTATTAACCACATTGTAAGGTTAGAAAAATACCAACTCCATTAGCCCCTAGGTCATGAGACACAGGATTCCAAAGCCCATTTCATACCCAGTTCTGCTGAATTTCAGAACCTACTGATTCTGTGTGACATCACTCAAAGTCAACTGCACTGCAAGTTTTTTAAATAGCAGCTTGGTCAAATCATGATTTTGGTTATTAAAAAATACCATACCCAAGGGTCAGCTCAAACTTTCCACTACATGCTCAAGGTGGCTGAATGATAAGCAAACCACCAGTAGGAAGTTTTGATGCTGACATATGCTGTCTGGTTAGCTTTTAGATGGAGGAAGTCAGAAGACGTATGGTTGATTTTCCCAAGTAGCTTAAAATAAAAGAAAAATATCTGAAAAAAGAAAAAACTTGCAGTCCTTCTGTCTTCACTTTCTTATGCAGATACCTATAATCAGACTTTTATTTGTACAGAGAGATGCCAAAATAAACAGGACTTTCTCTCAGGAGCATCCATTAACTTCAATTCGGGTACTCAGTGTGTTAAGTCTCTCTCTAAGAAAGTTTACTTTCGAGTGCCTAAAAAGGATTGAAGTGACTGGCTAAGAAGCAATCATCCAGATTTGGACATTTCTGGCAGGGCAAAAGCATGAGGATAATGGGATGTCTGAAATGGATTCATTTCCTGACTGGATGAAGTTCCAGACTGATTTAATATAAGTGGCCAAAGCATGGAGAAAGGAGCTCATGTGGGAGTGTTGGCTGTGGGTAGCACAAGAAATTATGTAATTAAACTGAGGTGGAGGAAGTATAGATGAGACATTTAAGGAAAGAAGTAAAAGGTAAGGAGAGCTGCATGGGGGTGCAGGATGCTGAAGGAGTCAGCATTGCTGGACCTGCATAGGAGCAAATCAGAAAAAAGAGTTTGGGGTAGAGGTGGCCCTGCCTTAAGGAGGGTGGATTCAATGACATCCTGAGCCTGGCCTGGCAAGAATTCTGTCATGAACATTTTCAGAGAGAAAGCATATTGAGATGGGGGACTCGAGGAGAGGAGACTCGAGGAGAGGAGACTCGAGGAGAGGAGAGGAGAGGAGAGGAGAGGAGAGGAGAGGAGAGGAGAGGAGAGGAGAGGAGAGGAGAGGAGAGGAGAGGAGAGGAGAGGAAAGGAGGGAAGAGGAGAGGAGAGGAGAGGAGACTCAAGGAGAGGAGAGGAGACTCAAGGAGAGGAGAGGAGAGGAGACTCAAGGAGAGGAGAGGAGACTCAAGGAGAGGAGAGGAGACTCAAGGAGAGGAGACTCAAGGAGAGGAGACTCAAGGAGAGGAGAGGAGAGGAGAGGAGAGGAGAGGAGAGGAGAGGAGAGGAGAGGAGAGGAGAGGAGAGGAGAGGAGAGGAGAGGAGAGGAGAGGAGAGGAGAGGAGAGGAGAGGAGAGGAGAGGAGAGGAGAGGAGAGGAGAGGAGAGGAGAGGAGAGGAGAGGAGAGGAGAGGAGAGGAGAGGAGAGGAGAGGAGAGGAGAGGAGAGGAGAGGAGAGGAGAGGAGAGGAGAGGAGAGGAGAGGAGAGGAGAGGAGAGGAGAGGAGAGGAGAGGAGAGGAGAGGAGAGGAGAGGACCACTTTATAAAGAGACAATGAAAGCGGAATAAATGTCTTGTCTGTACAGTTTTATGGCATCTTTCATATCAAGATCTCAAAGCACTTTTAATTAAATCCGGGAGTTGAAGGGGATGCCATTAATATGGTCATTTATAAAACCCAAAGGAAGATCTAAAGGTGAGGTGTTTTGTCCACAGGCTGTAATGGCAGAGCAGGAGCAAAGGTGGAAGTACAAACTTGGGGCCAAATTCTTTCTAAAGTCAGGGTTCTTCTTCCTTCAAAAACATTGGAAACAGAACACTGGTAATTCAGGGAAATTTGATTACTAGCATTCTGCTGTAACAGGACAAAGGATCTTACAGCCTCACAGTCTTCAAATACCCTTTGAATCTCTCCTCTATCCCACTACTGTTTGTGCCCATTTCAGCACTGAACCACCCAAAGGAAAAGTCAGAATAAAGCAAAGATCTCTGGATAGAGAAACATTTCTGTCACACATGTGGGCAAACACTCACAGAACACCACAGTGGTCGTGGTGCTGTGTATGAACTGCAGAACACGTTGGCTATTCTAGACACCAGGTGTCTGGGACATAATGACCTCAATTAATGGCTAAATAATGACCACTAACAATCAAGCTGTCAGACGACAGAAGAAAGAATAATGGTAAGTACAATTCCTTGTTTGCCACGGGAGCACCTCCCATTTATGTCTTGTGATCAGTCCTTAAACACGTTTCTTGTCCACATAGTCTGTGGACATGTGTCTTGTTTCCTTGAATAAAAGTGAAACATAGTTTCAGTCCAAAAGAAGCCTTCCTCAGACTGGGAAATTAGGAAATTAGAAGTATCTGTTTCTGTGTTCAGGAAGAAAAACCTGCCTGGAATTTTAACAACAGCTGTGGAAATACCCACATATGAGTTCTAGACTCTTGCTTTTTTCAACTATAGCAAGGTTTCCCTGCTGGGAAACCCTTGGGCCTGTCCATCTGCCATACAGTATGGTGAATACTACAACAATGGCACTTTAACAATAACTGTGCTCTTTTGAACCTCCCCATTGAAGTCACTCCATTGATTACTCAGAAGAATGCAGACTCTTGTGTTATTTGATCGGCACATATACTCTGAGCATTTAATCCCCTCAAATATTTTTCAATAACTTCCTTTAATTACAAGGAAAACACATCGAGTGATGCATGCATTGAAGAGCTTCCCCTCATGTCTCTCTCTCTTTTTATTTTTTTTTTTCCTGTTTAATGAAGAATTTGAATCACTTTTCAACTTCTTAATCCTATAATCCTGGAAGGAATTTGCTCTCTTCCAAACCCTGGGGGTGGTAGGCTTTTGCTTAGTACAGTACACCCTGGAGATCTTTCAGCGGGGTCTTTCCAGAGGAGTCCCAAATACCTGCATTCCTCAGCTGTGTGGTCACCATGTAACTCAGCCTCACCAAAAACACCTTGCCTCATGTGGCTCAAGGATCGACTTTTTCATGGAAAGTGCAGGGATAACATGGCACAGTAGACACAAAAGTGTGCAGAGAACCAAGCTTCGCCAGAAGCAATGGGTGGTTGGTGCCAAGCAGGATGGTTTTAACAACATGTTTGTTCCCTTCAATGAATCTGTTCTTCTGGAAAACAAAAAAGAAAAAGCCAGGGGAAGGGTGTCCTTGCTAATGCTGCATCCTTGCACCTTGTTGCTTCCCATTCCCTGGGGGGATACTGGGGAATGATGGACAAGTCTATAGGACTGGTTGGGAGGGTTGGACTGAGCCTGTTGGCTGCACAGCCTCTGCCTTGAAGGGCACTGGGTGCATTTGCAGCACAGGACACTCTGCCCTGTGAGCACAGCAAACTCACTGCACAACAGCTTCAGACTTGTCTACTTTTGTTTCAAGAAAAGCCTTCGTTGTCACAGCTCTTATTGAAATGAACCCAAAGTCCGTGATTTTTCTCTTCCTGGCTTTCCTGCAGAACTGGGGAACTCTAATGAATGTACTCCAAAGCACAAATTTTCCACCTTGTCTTTCCAGGCTGTTGGTTCTCAAGGGGTGGCCTGTGGATCTTTAGGGACCCGTAAAATGGAGAAAAAATGGTGCATGGAACAACTGTAAAAGAGTAAAACCACAGTAACAACCCAAACCATTCCCTCGTAATTCCATATGTGCCAGCAAGCAGACAGGGTGAAAAAAAGGCTGTAAATACACTTTCAAAGTTTTGCAGCATTTTTAGCTGTTTGTAAATCAAACACCTTGGGGCTCCATTGACCAGAGCAAGTCTTGGCTCACTCTCCAAATGTCTGAGTGTTCTTTCACTACGAGCAGCAGCAAAATGCTGTGCAAAGGCATCTTTTATTCACTCCTCTCCCGTTCTAGGTCACACTCCTCAGCTCTCTTTCTTTTTGTCATGCTTGTTAGTTCAAGTAACCATTGTTTTGTCAGTGGTTAGTTATCTAATCCTATTACACATAGCCGTTGTCATTGTGCTTTGTGCTAAAGTAACAACACTGAGAAACGGGTTGGGAAACCTGAACAGCCCAAAGTGCATCTATCTCTGTCCATGTTGAGATAAGATGCCATCAGAGGCCTCAGCTGAAGGGTGTCTGGATGAAGAGGAGCACACAGGACACCTTGATGTTAATGTGGACACAGCATGGACACAGTAAGGGCATGTAGGGAACAAGGGTGCTGCTTCATCTCCCTTCCATCTGAAGGAACTGAAACTTGCAGGCAAATTCAGTGCTGGATCAGCCTGAAAGCCTGGCCTGTTTTCAAAGGCTTGTACATTTTAGTGCAGCTCCAATGATCAGTTTTATGATCTGACAATTGACAAACCTGCTAACACGTTAATCACAGCTCAGCTGGCAGAGGATGATGAAAAATTATGTCATACTGTGATGTATGACTGCTGCTTTCCATTGCTGTGATAAACTCCAGCACCTATTTCATACCCAAACAGCCCATCTCGTCTTGCTCATTCTGTGGGGGCAATGACTTCCCTTCTTGCCTGGCTGGAGCATCATGTAATAGTCAGGAGCATGAATTGGACACCTGTCATTGATGCAAATAAACTGTCTTCTATTTTCCAAAATCCTTGAGTTATTTCACCATCAACTTTCATTAGGGGAACACAACTCTGCTATCTTCAGAGGACTGCTGGCAAAAAGAGTTGAGTGAAGGAACGCACGTCCAGGAATATTTTTCAGCATATATGGCAAGCTGTGTGTACATGACAGTAGCAGATGGGTTACACACTGATGTCTTTAGGAGAAAAGTCTCATTAGAGCAGACAGGACTGACAGCTTCTATCCAGACGTGGCATGTACATAGTGGCACTCTCACCTCCGGCTTAGAGAGGAGCTGGGCAGGTTTAATGAACAAAACCCATTAAACCCCCAGGTTTGCAGAAGGGTGAGCCAACTCACACAGAAGTTGTTACTTGCTGCAGGTCACAGCAATTCCAGACTGGATCTAATGACAGAATCTAGGGAAAGAACTGAAGGAACAGTATATTTTTGTGGGGGTGAAATCTACATAAAATACCTCAGGAAGTGCGTTTCATGTTCTGGGAGAAAAAAAAACAAACATACAATTCTTTTTATCTTCTCACTGATATTTCCTCTCTTTCATCCTTCTTTTCCTCTCCATCTGTCTCAATGTATGCCTTTCAATAAGAAAACTTATTTATTTATTTTATTTTTTTTTCATCATTCCACTCTCTAATTTTGGAGCCAAAATTGTTGAATGAATTTAGTCCCAGCGTGGGACCATTTATTTGGGAAACTCTCTATTTTATTTTATTTTTTTCACAGATTTAGTGGTAAGAATACAAAAATCCTAGATAAAAATCACCAGTTCTCACTAGGAAAGCATATACCCATGCCTTTCTAGCACTCTCACTGCCTTTGTCCTTGTTACAGTTGTATTATTATCCATGACCCCAACACTTACATGCACTTCAGAGCCCTGTAAGGACTATTATCCCCTCTCAGAATGTAGAAAAAAGTGAAATTCACTTCAACAGGGAACCAGAGAGCTTGTAGTGGGACAAAATAAACACTCTGGAGAGATAGCCCTGGGGAGATGGCTCACCTCCAGCAGCATGGACCAAGGCTTTTCTGCAGCAAGGGGAATATTTTTTTTGCTCAAAGAGCTGCACCCAGCAAAGACAACCTGAGAAGGTTGCTAAGTAATAATAATACTCTTAATAATAATTCTAAAAATTCTCATAAATGCTTCTTTTGTTGCTGCTGCTTATTATTTATCTCATGGAAAGTCCAGGGATACCCCTGGCCCACAGCAAAACCTCCTCTCAGCCCCAGCCTCCTCTCTTTGTGGACAGCAGAGTCACCATGAGCAGAGGAGCAGGAGCAAAGCCCAAGGGCACAGCAGTCAGTGTGTCACTGTGATAATCTGCTTAAAGGAGGAGGCCAGGGCATCATTAAATAGCCTGGTCTGAAGTCCTAATGGAGCAGCTGGAAGATCTGCTGCTCTCTCCATACTAAACTGTAGCTCATTTATTACTGCTTTGCATATGCATCTAGAAATGATCTCTGCCCCAAGCCCTGACCCACACCATTCTCTGTCACAACCTCCTCCTCTCAAGTTATTGTTGCAAAGGTGACACCTACTTTTTTATCTACATTTGACAAAACTAAACAAGCAGTTGTTGTCTGACGTTTTTTCTCTGGCAGCCACAAAACCATGCACAGCAAAATCTCCTTAAAAAAATCATCGCAAAAAAATAATTTACTCGAAAAAGCCCAAGATAACAAAAACAAAACAAAAACAAAAAACAGGAGAGTAGGCCTTTTTAGAACAGATTATTCTATGATTTTGTTTTGACATTATCGGGGAGGATGCTTTGAGTTTCCAAACATTTTTTAGCAGTTCAGCAGGATGAAGAACAACCATCTGGAAGTCATGCAGCAGATGGCCACCAGGATCCTCAAAGAGATCCTCAAAAGATCCTCACTTGACTTGTGAGACAGAGATACTTTCAGCCTGGAAATCCATCTGAGACTAGATGGTTCAGACAGGTAATGGTTGGGTAATAATCATTTCCCTTGACATCCTTGTTTTCTCCATATACTCTTCCTCACTGTCCTGAATTTGAATGGCTTTCTTCATTCACTGGCAGCAGCTATTTTTGGTTCTTTTGGAAAGTGAAATTGAGTTTCTTGCTGAAGTTCATTCAGATTCTCTCACTTCCACCTAGATTTTCTCATGCTTTTGTCAGTTTAGTCAAAATGTGCCTGGATGCCTTATCCCTTCAAGACCAGCCTATGTCCTCACAACTTTTGCAGCATGCAGGAGGTCTGTATTTCAAATGCCAATTATTCATCAATTAGAATGGGTAAACTTAAAGGCTTCCTGCAAAAATGTTGTTTTTATGGAGATAAAGAGAAAAAATATCTAATGAACAAACTGCCCTTGAAAGTAGACATTTATTTTTAACAAAAAATTTACTTTTGCTAATAAGAAAAATTAAGCTGGCCTCAAAGACCTTATGTTGGCTTTGGATTTTTTATAAAGGTTTTTTTGTGGGTTTTTTTGGTGTCTTTGTTTTGTTTTCTTCTTCTTTCCAACTGACCAAAGTAGCTACAAGGTAAATAAAGTGCTAAGTTTCAGGGGGCTGGAATTTGAGAAGGAGCAGGCATTTTTCTTAAGCAGTGGTAGTGGCATTCACCTTTAAGGTTAGGATGCCAAGCTGTCAGCCAGCAACTTCAACACCACCCTTATCTCTCCTCTCTTCTATTTATACATTACACAAAGCTATTTCTTCCTGGGTTTAATTGCACATCAAAGGACCAACTGAATGGATCCTTTTGGAGGTTGCTGATAGCAACACTGGGGAATCCTGCAAATGGAGGTCTAAAATTTCACTTCTTTCCAGTGTTGCAACAGATAATATGGGGAAAGACAGTGAAACACTCAGCAAAAGCACCTTGGCTGTGTTTGTATTATTTGCAAGTTCAGGCTGGACACAGAGAAGATTAAACAACTAATTATTATATAAACTCTCTCCCTCTAACCACAGGTTTCCTGCCAAAGGAGACACCAATGGCAATGATTATTTCGGTTTTTCAGAGGTAGTGGAAGATCTCTGAAAACATTCAGGTGTCTCAGAGTCCATGAACACATCCTTAAAAATGGAGCATAGCCTGTTATTCATTCAGGGATTTAAAAATAAAGGAATCTCCCAGTTCCCTTTAGGCCAAATATATTTGCCTTGGCAAATACGGATTTTGAAGGACTGCCCCAGGATTACAGGAACACAAAAATCACAACACTAAAATTGATTATATTGGACAGAGTATCAGACTGAGGGTTTCACTGACTTGGTAAGTAAATAGAAATGCCTGTGCCTCTATGTTCCCATTGTAAGAGAGATGTGAACACCACAAAGTACTTCAGTTGGCTTAAAACCATTTTCCCAGCACGGAGACTGTCTCCTCTAAGCTTTATGCACAAGAAAGGTAAACAAGCACAGCTCCAGTCTAAGTTGAACAGCCTTTTTTGACATGTTGACTTGATTATTTTTGTCTACATCCCCAAGCTTTCCAGTTCATACTGACTTAACTTCTCTCAGATGAAACCTCTGGTAAAACTGCTCCTTGTGTTTCAAGATCCTTAAAACTCACTCCTTTGTGTGTCTCAATGTCAATTATTGCTTATTTATGAAAGGAAAGGAAAAGGAAAACACACCGGCCCAGACACACGAAATAATGAATAGACAAAGTTCCACATTCATAAATAAAACAACATACTTCCTATAGCTCTTACATAATCTTAAGGGGTTGTTGTGTTTTAAATCTGGCACCATTTTAGTATGTCTTTTTGTTCTACTATTCTTGTGCTACTTTTAAGTAGCAGAGGTGTTTGACAAGTGAATCTTCAGTGATGGCAACTGCAGCTTTTATTGACTTTTCTGAAAATATTGAGCTAACTCAGAATTACTGAAGTAAACAGCACTTGTGAATGTAAACTAAAACAATAGGTGACTGGTACACATTGTGTGAGAATTTATTTATTTTTCATCCTGAAAGAAACTGATGGCCAAACCTAGACATGATTTAATACTGTTGGAAAGTGTTTTTCCTCCCTGGAATGGACATAAACCACTTCCAGGCTTGATTCCACTGCACACACACACACACACAAGTATAATTTACCAAAGTAATTCATAATGGTGCATAAATTTGTAGTCAGGCTAGTCTTCTTAAGCTGTTTCTTGAGGAACTGTGACTTTCTAAAGAGCACAGCCATACAAGGAGGAGGCCATGGGTTTGGGGTGAGGTAGAAGAGCTGGAAGACAGCTCAGCCTTGATTGCCAGTGCTTCCTCATGCCATACAGCTTGGGCCACTCCCATGAGGAATGCCCCCAAAGAGCTCAAGAGAACATACCTGTTTGCAGATACAGCAAACTAATTACATGGAGGCAAACCTCAGTGGAAATAATAATAATAAGAATTAAAATGTTCCAAACAGTACTCATCTGGGAATCTCAATTAGCTCCACAAACAGTAATTAATTTAGCTTCTTAGCTCTCTGCAAGATAGAGAATTACTAATCTTCCCATTTTATGGACAGGGATATACACATGCAGACTTGTCAATGAGAATTTAGCTGGATTTAGACAGCACATCTTCTTGCAACCTGTTCTCTACCTTGTGCTCTCTCCTGTCATATCAGCTGTTATTCTCCCTTTCTTTTTGAGCAAAATTATATTCTGCTGGTTTGGGCCTAAGAAGAAATCACTCCAAAGTCTCCAAGGGCTTAACATAACCAAAATCTGATGTACTCGCCATAAGGGTGGCATTAAATACCCTGTACTGTGATAGAAAACATATCCAGTGGGACCCCACCGGATTTTATTTAATAACTCAACAGTGAAGTTTCCCTAATGAGGCTGATGACAAATTAGGCTTTATTTCTTTTACTAAATATTGCTAAAACCCAGGAGATGATCCCATAAAAAAGTCAGATTAAACACCAGGTGCCTTTGACCTCAAATGAAGGGTAGGAATTGTTGGTGCTCTGAGGGCAGCTCTCCAACACAGTGAGATAATAGATCCTTCCCTAAAATAAACACCAACCAGCCATACCAACAGAGCAGCCTCTAGTTTTATAATCCCTTCACTGAGTTATTATATTGCAACACATACACAATAAGTATGTCATGACCCTACAACAGTATTCTGTAAGAATACAGAGGACTGGGAAAAATAAAGAGAAAGGTTAGTGGCTTTTCAGTCTTAAGTGAACTTGATTTGTCTATATTCTGAAGAAGAAAATATTTGGGTACTTTCAAAATATGAAAGATTATCTGATTTTTTTAGGTCTTCTTGAGCTCTAAAATTACCTGGAAGGAGGTTGTAGCCAGGTGGGGGCTGGTTTCTTGTCTCAGGCAGCTGTAGGACAAGAGGAAATGGCCCCAAGCTACACCAGGGGAAGTCCAGGCTGGACATCAGGAAAAATTTCTCCACAGAAAGTGTTGCTAAACATTGGAAGGGGCTACCCAAGGAGATGATAGAGTCACCATCCCTGGAGGTCAAGAAATAACTGGTAGTGGGACCATGGTTTAGTTGACATGGTGGTATTCAATCAAAGGTTGTACTTGATGATCTTGAAGGTCTTTTCCAACCATCATTCTCCTGTATAATTGTTGAACTGGATATGGTAAGGCCTTGGTGACTACTGTGTTATGTGCTGCTCCACAAACATTCACACAGAAACTATCTTTGAATGCAAGGCTGTCCTGCAGATGAGAGAGGAGGTAGGAGGTGCTGTCATGTATTTTAAACTATTTCTTAAACTAGGTTTGTGACTTGGAAAAGTTATTTTTCATTGTGTCTCAGTTTCCCACAAAGAAAGCAAGTCTTGCAGCTGAAGTCCATGGCAGCTGTGCTGCTGTGAATGCAGAGTGGACAAGAAATTTTAATTCTGGACTGTGTAAGGGGACACTTTGGCCTCACTCACATTTTGCTGGTTTTGTTGACTGCAGTTTTTGTAAATGGTCAGACAACTGGGCATGAGGTCCATCACAGTGACACTGCTGGAAAAAGAAACCATATCCCAGTGTGTATGTCCCCTAGAGCCAAAGTCTACCTTAATTTTCTCAGTTTAGGGTTACTAAACATTTCCCCTGCAAACTCCCTTTGCCACATTTCTCTGACACAAGCCAGCAGCTTGTCTGTTTTGTGTCTCTTTGTGGATGGTATGAACTGTGACACGTCCAGGGGATCTTTTACAATTCCTGGTGACAAGGAGGCCTGTGAGCAGCAAAGTGTGTCACATATATTAGTCAGCTGCGAAGCTGAAACTGATAGCAGGGTATGAATAGAGCTGATAGCCACATCTCTAGCTGATACTTCACGTGGCAGATCATGTTTCTAGGGACTCCTTGGCTTGCCCCAGGGATGGATAGAAAAACGTCCTGCTGGATCCTTCTGAAAATGTGCTCATGGGGCTCAGGGCAGGTTCAGGAAAGATGGCTGCAAGGCTGGTATGTGCAAAATGCACCACCAGTAGGGCTCTGGAGATGGCAATAGCTGCTGTGGGAGGGTGAAAAGGAGGTAAAGACATTACTCACCTTGGAGGTCAAGCCACCTTCTGGAATTTCTTGAAGGAGAACAGAGGAAATATCATCCCACCCTCCCCAGACTGGATCTGACTGAAAAGGGAATTAAACCAGCTTTTAAAATCCCTGTAAGATATTGAAGCACTTTATGTTCAGTTGCCAGTCAGGCAGATGCATTCCTGTAATGCCCATGATTAACTCTCTTCTCCAATTAGCAAGAATCACAGCTCTTGTGCAAAGTCCTGTGGGGACACCCAGTAATTTCCATGGACTTGAAAGTGAACACTGATGAAAAACTCCACCTGACTTTCCAGGGAGACTCACTGTGAGTGTGCACATGTCACTCTGTGTCTTTGTCACAAGGAGAGGCACAAGGTCCCTCTTCTTACCCCTGAGGGTATCATCACCACCATCACCATCCCATCCCAACAGCCCACTCCTTGAGAAGCTCCTTGGCTTCTTTGGAGGGTGTTTTGCTTTCCAAACTCATTGCCAGAAAGCGAAGAAGAGGATGATCTCTGCATCTACAAAGTTGTTGGGAACAACAGCAGCATCTCTTGCTCCTGAGAAACTTGTCACCATTTTAGGATACTCTGTCCCATGCAGGGGCAGAGGGAAGAGGATTATTCTGTTCTGTGAGATGGGCCCAAGGAAAAGAGAAAACACCAGGGGAAAAAAGAGAGAAAAACTCTGCAAATGAACAGTCAGCATAAACAAAGTGTATCAGCCCAGGCAAGAAGATAAAACATGACTGCACTAAACAAATCACAGTGGAATCAGCAACTGGCAAAGTAATTGACATTATTACAGCTGATGGAAAATTTCTGATGCCACCCATGTTCACTTTCAAAACACTGCTCAGACATTTAACTGTCTCAGTTCACATCTAGATGATTGCTCTTTTTGTCCTTCTGGAGTGTATCAGGCCTGTATCTGCAGACAGAAACTTTTGTATGTGCCTCTCTAGCTCTGTCTGTCAGCTGTGAGACAGGGAATTAAGTTTTGCACAAACCAAGCAAGACAAGGGAAGCATGGAAAAGAACGTATTTCACCTAAATAATTTCAATCTCTCTGTTACCCCAGTTCTTTTTAAGTTCAGCTCTGGCATTGCCAAATAGTCCTGTGCTTGTAGCACCTAAGATACTGTGAGTTAAATGCAGGGGTAAAAGCTGCATGAGTTGATGCCAGCAAAGGGTGGGTTTGGTGCTTTAGTGATAACATAGGTGAACTTGCTTTCTCTGTCACATAGAAATGCTCCTGTGAGCTCCCTCTGGCCTACTAATCACACCATTTCATGGAATCATAGCACGGTTTTGGTTGGAAGGAACCTTCAAGACCATCTCATTTCTACCCTCCTGTCATGGGCAGGGGCACCTTCCACTGGATCAGGCTGGTCAGAGCACCACCCACCCTGGCCTTGAACAGTGCCAGGGATGGCAGTAAAATGTTAATAATGGCTGAGTGTCTGTGCTCAGAAAGCTCTTCTCCCTCAACCTTCTAGATCTCTTGCCAAGCTGTCCTCATCCTATGAACCACTGTCAAGCAAACTAACTCTTCCCTGCAGCTCAGGCCTGCATGGACAGGGAAATTTCAGCCAGAGGCATCCTAATTTTTCCCAGTGTTTTACAGAAGTCTCACAAAATCATTAACCTGTAGGCAGCAGCCAGGATCTCAAAGTATGTGAAACTGGGGAATGGTGCGTTTTTAAACTTTCATGAGGAAAAATCAGCTTGGCCTGGTGCTGAGTCACAGATTCCTCCACTCCCCAGGCCTAACCGTGGCCGATTGATCTGCCCTTTAGTGGACAACCAAGACTAGGAATAACAGGCTCTTTTCTTGGCTAGAAAATGTGTCTGTAGGGTGGACAAGGCTGTGGAGGGAGGATGTCATTGTCCACTTCCCTCCTTTTATCTCTGAGTGTGTTGAGAGCTGCACGACCCCAGGCTGCCTTTGTGGGAAATGGCATGATGGCAGTGGCTCTGCAGCCGTGTGGAGGGATGGCTCCTCAGCTACCAGGGAGTCATTTCTGAGCTCTCCCTGGAAGCAGAGGGAATATTTCTGAACTCACTTGACTGATTCATTCACCAGCTGATTTCACTAGGATATAACCTATTTAGGTTCACAGCTCTTTCCCAAGGAGGAAGGGGGCCAGAGAAGCTCATTTGTCACATCTCCTCTCATTATAAATCAAAAATAGTGCCATGCTGGGGGACTCCCAGTGCCAAAAGGAGAGGACATTTGGCAGCATGGCTCCCAGAGATTTCTGGTGCTGCTTCACATCAATCTTCCCATTTTTCTTGAAAAGAAAAGAACTTTTGCATCAAAAGGACATAGCATGTGATAGCAAAGAACAAGCCAGAGTGTTTGAAGGGGCACAGTGGCCCTTCAGCAGCAAATGTGGCTGTACCAAAGGGTGGCTCCTCAAAACCTTCAGTAAGGCCACCTGTAATAGAGCAAAACAACTTGAAAGTGCCATGGGTTCCCAACTCAGAACCCAGAGGGATGGCTTCAGGATTAAATCCGCACCCAGGAATTTCAGGAGCTCCCCAGAAGCACAGGGTTGAAGAACTGGACCATTTTAAAAAAGCAAATGCTCTTCCCCCCTGCAAAAAATGGCTAACTATGTGTGACCTAGTGTCACAGTTAGATTTTGCAAGGATTTCCAGTTCTGTCCGCATGACTGTGCTGCTGTTGCTGTTGGAGGTCCAGCACAGGACCTAGTGAGTCCTACAGAGCCTCAGAAGAAGACTGAACCCAAGCTGCCTTCAAAGCAAATTTGAGACCAGAAGGAAGCAAACAGGAAACACAGAGGAAGTCAGCTCTCTTCACCTCTATGACAAACAGGACTTACAGAAAATCCCACTAGAAAGGGCTGACTGACAATGTCCAGTGACAAAAATGGAGGGAAAACACAGGCAGCCTCATGTTATTTTCTTTATCTACCAACCTGAATATTTTCCTTTCTGGTTACTGCTTCAGAATCCTTGACTCTGAAAAAGAGTCTGGAGACGAGCAATCCAGCACCACAAGAAGCCAAAGGAGACATGTCCATTCTCTTCATCAAAGTTTGGTGCAAGCCTTTGGTTTGCATCCCACATGACATACGCTGCTCATGGGTAAGTCTTCCTGTGAGAGATGCAATGTACTCCTGGGATTTAGAAAATAAAGGTCTATTCTGTTCTGTGGCCACAACTAAATAACTCAGTTTTGGTTTCTTTTTCCTGTTTTCTGAAATAGGAGTAACATTATGCCCTGCTTACAAAGACACTGAAATTTATGTGTGAAAAGCATGGCATCAGAACTAAGTATTGCCACTTAAACCAAAATGAAGGTGCACAAAAAAGAAACAAAGTAATGTGTGTGCCATTAAAATCCTGACACCAGATGCCAGAAGTAGGTTGAATTTGCTGAGGTACTCCTGCTGTTCCTTTTCATCAGGCATGGGGAAATACTGCTTTTGCAGATAAACATTGTGATGTGGTGAATGTCCAGAATTTAATGAAGTCCATTATAACAGATGAAAATGAAGCTTTCATTAGTTTATGAATACCTCATTCATTTTAGTTTTGGGTTGTTGGTTTTTTTTGTTTGTTTTTTTTTTTTTGAATTGAAAAAGAATGTTTTCCCTAAGCAAGTGCCAAGTAAGAGAGTAAACATCTTCTGCTCTTACACCTTCATCTCCTCCCCAAGGCTGTCACTCCTGCAAAGAAAAAGCTCTTATTACACCAGCCTTGCCCACAGTGCTGTTGCAAACCTCTCCCAGTGAGATGCACCCAGCCCTAGCAACAGCTGGCCACAGCTGGCTGTACCAATAGGTTCTGCAGAGCCAGTTCCCACTCCTGCCTGACTCTGTGGGGTTTTTCAACTCCTATCTTCACCTTTTATTGTCACACACACTTTGGGCCAAGAACAATAATATATTTGCTTTATGATGCTCTCGTCATGACAGGGATTTTATGGACTGCCACAATATCATCTTCATAACTGTGGCCATACTGCTGATTAAAAGGGTCACCCTGGCACAAGGGAATCTATAATGTCTTTATTTGTTCACAGGAAGGATACACCATGAGTTCAAGTTTCTCTCTTCAGCTTTGGACTCTTGGTGCTTTGATCCTGATCACCTTTGAGAATAAAAGGGGAATTTAGCTCTTAAATGTGGTTTTGTCACTGGTGTCTCAGTTAACACCATCCATAAAAGGATCATTTTCTTTGTTACACAGGACAAGGCTGAGACCACAGACTTGAAACAGGAGTAGAATGATAAAAACTGTATCTTTTTAGCTAAAAAGGGACAATCATTAACCATGTAAATAAATGAGCCACTATCACATTTTAGTAACACAGTCCTTTCTGTTGCTCATTCAGGAAGAGGAGTGAATAGAAAATGTTTTAAGGCTTCAGAAATATTTTTACTTTTTTTTAGTTGGAGAATTATACATCCTGGTATTTCGGCACTACAGACACCTGCTGACAGTATGATTGCAAAACAGGACATTCTTGATGCTGCAAGAAAACAGGCACAAAAAAGAGAATCCTGTTATCAAGTAAAATATCTGAAGACTGTGGGTCTGAGTGTGTGTTTTTTTCTCTGACTTCTAGAAGCATCACATCCTCAAATTCAAACGAGCAGATGGCTGCCTGAAACACTCTGAAACCAGCAAGCTGCTTGCCATGGACATATTATTTTGGTGTCTTGACGCTTTGACTCTCTCATGGATTTTTATTTCATTTGGGTTTAATCCAAGGTGGCTGGAGAGGATTTGAAAGTCACCAATGACCTCTGAACCTCAAGGACGGCATTTTGGGGCATTTTATCTTAAAGAAGAGATAAGGGCAGAAATGGCCATACATTCACCATCCAATGGGAGCGAAAAATATAATGACATAACTTGTGGTTTCAGTCACAGCTGAAGTAAACTGCTGAGGCTGTACAGAGAAGAGGTGATACTGGTGTGGGGGAGAAATGTTTTGAAAGCTTGCAACCATGGCACCACCTCTTTTTGCTGACACTACACAGCTACAGCTGATGGCAACTTCGGCCCTACCTCCATGTTCTTCCAAAGAAGCAACCCTAAGTCATACCTGCTCCTGGCTGAGTGTCTGAGTTTTAGTTTCTTGCCTCAGAAAGAGTGCACAAATGTAATCTTTGATATGAAGTCAGGTCTTTGGAATTGCCAGTAGATAAAGAACCTTGCATTCATTTTCCCTGCAACTGTGACTGCTCTTCAATCCTGACCTTGATTGCTCCCAGTAAGAGATAATACAAATCTCATTCCTCACATAGACTTCCCAAGATGTTGTCTTGAGCTTCATCTCACAGGTGCTAAATGGCTTTTCATGCAGGAGATAAGCTGAAGTTCTCTGATGAAGGATAAGGCTGATAAATTTGCTCCTTGGGAGCCAGGAGAGGATGTGGTAAAGGTCACCTAGGAGAGAGAACTAAGCTGGTAGCACAGCAGGTCATGGTGACACTGAATCATGATCAGGCCACCATCTCAAGGAGAGGAGCAAGGCATTGCAGAGGGTACAATTTCTTCTGATGCACCAGTCCTAAGTCATGTGAAGGGAAAGATTTCTTTTTCCCTCCCTTACCCTGTCAGGGCTTCTCATGGACTCCTTCCAGCTGTCTGAGGCTCCTGCTTTTACACTTCCACCAACGTCCCGCACCTTTACCGAGCCACAGTATCATGGTGTGACCATTCCCTCTCAAATTTTCTACTTCACCCACTTATCCTCACCAAGATTATGCTTTACTCATATCCAGGTTTCTTATTTCCCATTGTTCTTATTGAACTACAGGAACTTATTAAAAAATGGGAGCATCATCTAGTGCAGCTGCTGCTCAAACATAAGGGACCAGAACTACAGTATTCTTTTATGAGGAGATCAGTGACAACTAATTCTGGTGGCACATAGATAAAATACTGATTTAATTTATCTGGATCTAGTAAAATCTGAACAGAGCTTATATGAAATCATGCCTATATGTCAGTTAATGAAATTCTGGGCTGCTTCTGGTAAGGCTGACAATTGTAAAACCAGTCTGCCAAACTTCCATTCACAGCTTCATTGCAAAATCATTACAGATATGACAAAACCCACCAAATTCACAGAGGTTTGTGTGAACACACTTGTGAGAATGGGGAGCACTACATTTTCTCCCTCCCAAGGCAACCTGGCTGCTCATAGGGGACAGGAGAGCAAGGAACAGATGCTCTTGATGCTGCCAGCAATACTCAGCGTTGCAGGACATTTTTTTCTTCCCCCACCTGAGAACTTGAATCTGAAATCACCTCTGCAAGGAAACTGTATGAGCTTTCACTACTGATGGTGCTCCCAGTGCATGGAAAGGGCTGGCAGAGGCCTCAGGCCACCCATCCACAAACCATCTCACCCTTCCCATAGCACCACAGAATGGTTTGAGTTGAAAGGGGCCTTAAAGATCATTTAATCCAGCCCCTCTGCCATGGACAGTGACAACTTTCATTATCCCAGGGTGCTCAGAGTCCCATCCAGCCTGGCCTTGGACACTGCAGGGATCCAGGGGCAGCCCCAGCTGCTCTGGGCACCCTGTGCCAGGGCCTGCCCACCCTCCCAGCCAGCAATTCCTTCCCAATATCCCAGCTGGGCCTGCCCTCTGGCACTGGGAAGCCATTGCCTGTGTGCTGTCCCTGCAGGCCTTGTCCCCAGTCCCTGGGCAGCTCTCCTGGAGCCCCTTTAGGCACTAGAAAGGGTTCTAAGGTCCAGGACACTGATTATTTTAGCCAGCCAAGCTGTCTGCTGTGCCCTTAGAGATGGACACTAGGGTTGATGCAGATTGTTTACACTGGTGCTCTTTGCATCTGGTTTGCTGCACCCAGAAACCACAGAAGGCTGAAATAAATCTACAGTGCACCCTATCTGCTGGCCCCAATTCCCTTGTGTTTATATTTGTGCTCATTATGACACAGGGAATGAGGGTGAGCATAAAACATTATTCCCTGGGGAATAGCAGTTACTCTGCAGGTAAAATGCAGGATGCTGGCAAGAACTGCCTGCAAAGTTTGATGCCTTGATTTCTGTTGTGTGGATCAATATTAATAGCAATCTTGTATTTCCAGAGCTGGCAAAGCTATTGATTATTTGGTATGTAGCAGTTCATTTATACTTGAGAGCAAACTGGGACACTGAAACAACAAATGTGCAGCTGTTAACAAGCAACACAGGACACTGAGTTTCAGACACAACTGGGATATCAATTCCTTTGTCTAAAATGGAACATCTTTAGCACGTCAAAAGTATAATTTACTTATCTGACTTACTGCCATACCTGGGGAAAGTACCTTTTCCCCCTGAAACCTGCAGATTGAGGTCATTTTTCCAAATATGTGCCAAATACAATCAATAATTTCATCCCCACTGTGACCAAACACTTGAGGTATTCTTGAAGGGAAAATCTTTTGTTTGATATGTTTAAACAAGTATTAAGTCAGATCACCCTGTTCATGAGAAGATTTCAATGAAAAAAAAAGATAATGAAACATCACACTGTGGCTGCAGGAGCTGAGCCAGAGATATTTCTTTTCAATGAGGTTTTTAACTCAGGGAGAAAAAATAGATACCTATATCTATATATGTGTGTAAATATATTTTGATAGGGTGAATTCAAAATAAAATTTTCTATATCAAATGAAGGATTCACTTGCATTTGAAAGACATAATGCAGTATGCTTCCATGAGTTTCTTTATTATATATAATCTACAGTTGTCTCCTAGGGGTACATTTAACTATCAAGGACTAAAGTGTTGAAAGCAAATTATATAAAACACCTATCTTATGGCTGAAACTTAGTGAAGAAGGAAGTCCCTCATGGTAAGGGAGAAAAAAAAAAAAATTAAAATAATGGGTGACATTCCCTGTTGCAGGAAAGAGCACCTCAATGGCTTAATAATCTTTTTTCACGAGCTTGAAGAGGTTGGGGAGGTGACTAGTAAATACACAGGAAATGTACATTGCCTTTTGGGGGATAATATAGCCTTTTGTCTGCTATCAGCATGTTAAACCCTGCAAGCTTAGCTGCCTTTGCAACTGTCTACAATTTGGACAGGTCAGGATCAAGGGAGGCTGGGTCAGCTTCAGGTGGTGGCTCCCCTCTCCCACTGCTGACAAATGGAGTTTAGAGTGAAGGAGTCCAGTTTCTCAGCTGGGCCTGAGCCTCTTCAGCCAGCAGTAATTAAATGTGCCCAGAAATATTCCCAGGCTTGGAGGCCAACTGGCACAGAGAGGTTTGTACCTCTGCTCACAGCCGTGTCTTAACATTCCTAGTACAGCAGCTAAATGCAAACAGCTCGCAGGGATGAACCCTGATCCATGCTTAAGGATGATTTAGGAGCTTGCTAGTTGGACCAAAAGTGTGCTAAGAACTGGTTTAGTACTTTGAGTATACCCAGTTACATCCCTGTGAATATTCCCAGACACTGTTTAACTTGCTTAAGTTATTGCTATGACATATTTCTTTTCCTGATCAAGATTATTTCTTTCCAGCCAGAAGAAGGGAATTGCATGGCTGCAAATTTGGTTATGACAATAATCCTTCTGCTGGTTCATGAAATCACTCTTATTCAATAGGATGCATGTTTCCTGCTGCCTGTAATCTAAGAATCTTTGCAAGGAAGCAGATGTGGTGTGTTTAAAGTGAAAAAAATGTTATGCATGGAGAGATGAACTTCATAAGCAAATCACTGTCCCCTTTATCCCATTGCACATCTGTCTGATACTGCATATTCAAAGTTTGCTACCTTAAATTGCTTACCCCCAAAAAAGCATCCCACCTCAAATATTTGCCATATGCTCTAACTGTGCTACATTGGTGTGCTGGTTTTGGCTGGGGCAGGGTTAATTTTCTTCCCAGTGGCTGGTGTGGGGCTGTGTTTTGGGTTTGTGCTGGTTGATGACACAGAGATGTTTTTGTTCTTGCTGAGCAGGGCTTGCACAGAGCCAAAGCCTTTGCTGCTTCCTGCACTGCCAGGCTGGGGAGGGGATGGGGGTGATTGGGAGGCTGGGAGGAGACACAGCCAGGACAGGTGATGACCCCAGGTGACCAAAGGGATGTTCCAGACCATGTGACATCATGCTCAGTGTATAAAGTAAAGGGGAAGAAGGAGGGAGGGGGATGTTTGGAGTGATGGTGTTTGCCTTCCCAAGTCACTGTTACATGTGATGGGTTCTGGCTCTCTGGAGGTGACTGAACACCTGCCTGCCCATGGCAAGCAGGGAATTAATTCCCTTTTTACCTCTGCTTGTGTGCAAGGCTTTTATTTTCCCTATTAAACTGTCTTTATACCAACCCATGTGTTTTCCAGCTTTTACCCTTCCAATTCTCTCCCTGATCCTGCTAATGGGGGAGTGAGTGAGGGACTATGAGGGGCCTGCTGGGGTTAAACCATGACATCTGGGATACCATCAGATGTCCCATACCAACTTTCCATCCTGATCTCCAAAAGGCAGAGCAAGTCTGTTTTCAGGGATTTCTCTCAGCTACAAGAAGCTGAATGCAAGCTCTTTACTTTGAGAAGAGTTGATTTTATCAAGGCAAGGCCATCTGGCAGAAGATAGAGCAGGACTAATGCAATCCCAAACCAAGAGGGTAGATCTTGGTACTGCATCATCCAAATCTTGGCACCCTCCTACATCCCACAGGGACTCAAGGTAGAGCAGGAAGGCAGAGGAAATAGTTCATGCCTACACCTTCACCACACAGACACCACAAAGCCTTCCCAGGGAAAAGGTTTCAAAGCTGCCATCAGAAACTCTTACTCTGATATGGGAGCTGTTCAGAGGAACCCACCCCTTTGAATGGTTTAGCTCATGACAGTTCTGACAATCACCTGTGCAGCAACATACTCATGGTTTGCAGAGCTTGTGAGGGAACTCCTTATCCTGGTGAGTTGGCTGTATTTCAGCAATGGCACTTTCTTTGTGGACAGCACCAGGGCTGCCATACACCTTTTGCAGTTTTGCCTGCTTTTCACAAGGAAAAGATGATGCAGAACTGTGTCACAGGTTGGTGCCACCTCCCAGCTCCTGTTTGGACACCTTTGTGGCCTGGAAGAAGCAGGCACCATGTGGGCTCACAACCTCGATGTTTCACAGTGCCTTCCTGACTCAGGGAGCAGTAACGCCAGGAGCATGGCAGATTCCTTCATGCCAGCAGAATCTAATGCCTTATGATCCTGTGATCTAGTGCAAAAGGCAGGAGGAGTGGGAAGCCCAGCAGGCACCTGATTGAAGAGGCTGGGGGGAGATAAGAGGAGATGGTGTCCTGCTGTGCATTTCTCCCACCTCCATAACCTCCTTATTTTCAAAGAGTTTCCACAGGGCTGCGGTAGCTATTGTTCTCCACACCTGGTGTGTCCTCGTCCCCACTACACTGACAGTTTGGGATTCTCACACTGCCAGCCCTTCCTCTTCCTGACACTGAAATTAGCAGTTTGTTTGGCTTCAGGAGGAAAGAAAAATAAAAATGTATGCAACTCAGACACCCCCTGTGCTACCAATGTGCAGGATGAGGCTGCCCAGCCCACAACCAGCATGGGCTGCCTGGGCATATAATCATGCTCAGGCATTCCACACCCATGTGTCTGCCCCTTTTCCTTCCAAAAGTGGCAACAGCACCTGGGTCAAGCTTTGGCACAGCTGCTATTGATGTGCAGAGTCAGCAGTGACTGAGCAATTTTTCATGTTTGATTTTCAAGGAGGCTGCAGATTCGTCTTGGCCATTAACATGAAAAGGAGGCTAATCCAAAGCTAGAGCAAAGTTTAAGGGGTAATTTGCACAGGCAGGTAAGATAAAGTAAAAGTTGATCTTTTCTCTGTTTGGCCCTGTAAAATGAGAAATACTATTAGGGCTGTGCATTTTTTGAAACCTGCATTATTTCTTTTCTCCTTGGAAGGACTGACACAGATTTAAGCACTACTGTTATTATCTCTAAAATGACAGAGACATTTTCATGTGAGTTTCCTTTCACAGCCTGATATCCATATTCACCATGTGCATTCCTTTGATTCAGGGACTGCAGCTCCCCTGTGGTCCAAGGACTCAAGGTTCATTTTGTGTAGCTCTTTCTGCCAAAATGGGGTTATTAGAGACAGAAAAAAATCGCAAGGTCACCCACAGCCTTGATAGAAACAGGAGGGTAGGAGAATATTAGGAAGAAACTATTAGCTTTAATATCCAGCTGCATTTGGCAAACCTGAGTGTATTTGGATTGCCTATACCAGCTTTTCATTCCCCTGCTTCCAAATGATTGCCCTGGCCCCAGTGATTAACCACCTGAATACACCCAAGAAGGATATTCACAGAAAAGATCTCATGATGAAAAGGCTATTCCTGGCATTCTTTCCATCACATCATAATCTGTCCACTAATATGGCTTGAGATCTCAGCTGATCAAAAGGTCATAAGATGCTGCTGCTAAGTATCACTCTGTCTCTGTTCAGCCAAAGGCATTTTTACTCCATTCAACAGGCAGAGGAACATAATAGCAAAGCCTTCAAATCTGTTTGTATAATAGATGAAGTCTTCTCTTTATGGCATTATTCATCCTTCAGGGAATGGCACCTGATAAATAAATCTCTAGTTCCCAGTGAATTTAAATAAAACAAAGGCAAATCATATACCTGTGCACTGTAAATATAAAACTGCACATAACATAAGGCTTCCACCATCTCCTTTGATAAAAAAGCTAAAAAGTACTGACCACCCTCAGACAGTGCCAAAATCTAGGGAGCCCAGATCTCTGAGTAAATTACAAAAGGCATGGTAGTAACAGAGGAAGGACTTGAAGATACATAATTCATTTAGTCTAATGAAATGGTAAAACTTTCACCTTTTTGTCTTCATGCTAGTGAAAACTAGAAAGGTAGGAAAGGGTGGTTATTGGCACATCAGTAGCAATAATGGAGTGAAAGTGGGGAGAAATCTAATAAATGGGTCAATGTGTTTCTCAGGGAATAACACCAGGGGGGACAATTTTCAATGTTCATCCTGGGGTGAACAAAATACTGAACCACATCTTACTCAATACCATGGCTTGGCCAAGCTGGTGGCAACTGGTCCTTGTGATTCCAGTCATTGCCTCCAGCAGCAACTCCAGGCACTTCTCTGGCCATCCTGCTTCCAAGCCTCTCAACATGGGCAGGGATTGCTGCCCAAAGGAGCAGGGGGAGAGGGCACCACTGCCAAGAGCCACCTGCCACCTGCAGCCTAGCGGGTCTGCAGAGGTACATCCTGTGAGCAACACCACTGGGAAATTGATTTGTGTTTCCAGCACACCTGAAGTGTTGTCACAAACGAATTAAGCCCCTCCAGCATTTCCCAGACTATCCACCCACTCTTTGGCTTCCCAGAGTGCTATACCAGGACCAACAGGCAGTTTCTTTAACTGCAGCTGGCAGTCATTTTGCTCCTCTCCATGCTTTCAAAGCTGAGAGCCATCAAAGATTAGGAGGAAAAAAAAAAAAAATCATGACTATTTTTCCCTAAGAAGCAGAACTGGTAATAGGCTTCAGGAAAAATCCTTCTAAATGCAAGTGATAAGCGTAGACTGTGTGAAGGCTGACAGGTCTGATTATAATTATCACTGCGAGGGGACTAGCACTAACCTCCCTTCTGGAAGGCAATGACAATTCCTGGAAGGGAACATGCAAGTGAATTATTATAAACAAAATCATTGCAAGTAGAGTTGTCTTTCACTGGGAAACTAAACAAGATCCAGCTTTGGGGGTGAAAAAAAAAAAAACAAACCCAAGCCTTAAGAATTTATTAAAGTTTATCCTGATAGAAAATGACACTTAATAATATATTTAAGTTTGGCTGACTGCAGAATGATGGGGCTAAAAGAATCAAGTGGGACACATGAAGTGTAAGATGAAGTCATGCATGCACGAGGCGTTTGGAAATAAAGGATGTGTTCTGGAAGTATGCTTGAAGAACATACATGCATTTAAACATGTACGAGGAGTCCCAGAGAGGATGTTGATTCAGACTGAGATAAACATGCAAAACTAAGAAAAAAAAACAATCCACCTTGCATCAACCTTTCCCCCTTCCTCAAATCCTAGCAGGAAGAAAACAAAACAGAACCAATACAAATCTCTTCAAATTGGTCCTATCCATAGACATCCTTGCTTTGAATCTATACATTAACTGAAATACAATGGCATCAGCTTTCAGCAGGGTTGAGGTAGACAGGATAGGTTGTATTCCCTTAAGATCATCCTGTCCTGACCTTTCTGCTTTCTTTGATGGCATTTCATTTTTCTTAGTCTGCATGTTGTTTTGGGCATTTTTTCACTCCATTTTAATTGGAGACTTGGAAACAGAGAAGTTTGGGCAATCTGGACTAAAAACAGCTTTTTCTTTCCGAAAGCAGGGAAGCAGATATTATCTCAATAGGGTCTATAACTGCATAGGACATGAAGAGAAGAGCCTCAGAGTCAAAAGCTGCTTTAAGAGTTTCATTCTCATTATATCTCAATGGAGTGGAGCAAATAAATTGTGCAAGGAGACATATGGAAGCTCACTACACAAATGGCCTATTTAAGGCTCTTACTTCCTAATTAGGTCCTGGTGTCAGGAGGTTGGTAACAATTATTCACACATAGATCGTTTGGATACGATACAAACTGTTCTAAAACCCAAACCATCATAATGGAATGCATTAAAAGAAACACAAATTAACATTTTAGACTCATTTGCTTAGTGCTTGGATTTTCAATTTCTGTGATACATGTACCTAAATTTTGTGTCCAGCGTTGGAAAGGGAAAAGCAGAAAACAAAAGTCACCACAGCCATATCCCCTTGTTCTTACCTTGTTCACAGATTTTGTCACTGGACTCTGCACAGGGAACCCACACTCTCTTCCCAAATTCTTCATCTGACCCTGTGGAGTTTCCCAGAGCAAAGAGAAAAAAAAAAAAAACAAAAAAACTTGATTGTAGGGATGAGTGTGTAGAAAATGGTCACAAACACCCTGAGTTTTTTTTTGCTCTGCCCTTTTGATTTCCTTGCACGTTTCAGTATGACCACCACCACCACTTACCGGCTGTGAGCACCCAGTGGTGGGGCCCACCCTCGGCCCTGCAGTGGTCTGTAAGGCCCCCCAAGCTGACACAGGTGTGTAAGCTTCCCCCACAAGTGTCCCCTGTAAGCATGTTGGCATGACAGAGCCAGCACAGCTTTCCCCAGCAGCCCTGGGGCACACAATGAGCCCTGATCTCAGGGAGTGACGCCGTGGATTCCTCTGACAACCTGTGCTAGAACAGCCTGGGAAGAGGGCAGGAGGATGTCCCAAGAAGCCAACCCGCCTGGTTTGTATAAGAGTTAAAGTAGGGAGCTGAAGCCAAGGATTACAACATTGCAAAACCATTTAAAACAGGGTAAGTGCTCGTGATTCAACAGCGTGACTACAGCAAACCTGCTCTGCATTGTGCTTTGGTACTTCTGGTATGAAAATGAGGTCTTCCTCTCCCCTTCCTCCCCTCCCACCTCCTCTCCTCTTTGTCTACCTCTCCAGCCCTTCACACAAAGGTGAAATATTTCACATTTTCACCTGTGGTGATGCAGATCAGAGAGTGTTTGCTTTGCTTTTCTTTGCTTTTCACTGATTTTGCCAAAGGCATCCTTTTAAGCATCAGTCTGTGCAAAGATAATAGGTGACACAATTCTCTATAACTGGAATCAGCAACAAATCAGCCATCTGCCACTCCAGGGGTCTGAGATTAACCCAGCTACTGGACCATGACTGCAAAGCATTTGCACATTTAGATTACAGAAATGTGAGGTTACAGGTCCAAAAAAATAAGACTGGGAGTGGGGAAAGTGTGGGGAGAAGGAGTGGAAGACAGCCTCAGAAGAGCCCTTTAGATTAACCCTTCCTGACACAAGTCACCTCATAACAACTCCAAGTAGACAGTGTCTCTCATTATAAAGTACTAAAAAGGATGAAGGATTTGAAGGAAGCAACTTGAGACACATTAGGCATCATGTTTCTGGAGAACACATGCAATGACATTGCTTTTAAAAAGGGAAATATGAAGACAAAAAACCTACAGCTGCCTTGTCAAAGCCTTCCCTCCTTCAGAAGCATGACCAAGCTGCCCAGATGGCTGACTTGGTCACTTGGAAAGAAAAAGAGTCGCATTTCTGCCCCAAGATGGACAAAACACATTCCACAACCTCCCCTATGGTCAAGATATCAAGAAATGAAAGAGGTCTGCCTACTGAAATAACAAGGTTTCTGAAGATCTCTTCATTTGTTGCTCCCAGTTCTTCTTCTTGAATAACAAATACTATTTTGCTGCTGTGCACACACGGATGCTGTCACTCCACATTAATATCTGTCCATGTCTTTGGGATCCTCTCTATAAATCTGTTGGGAGTTGTTATTTGACAACTGAAGAATTTGAAAACTGAAGAAGTTAAAATCAGTAGTAAACACCAGCTGGCCACAGGTCTAAAAGCTTGAGCAGTGGTCTGTACAGTGTGTAGTGGGTCAGGACAAGAACCAGGATCTCCTCTGGACATGTTGATAGGCTTTAACCTCCACTTTCTCTTGCAGGTTAGGATCCCACAGATCCCTGAGATTCCCATCCTCAGAGATCTCAGGTTAAGAAGAGGAGGTTCTGGCCAGAGGAACAAGTGTAGCTGCAGCCAAAAGTGTCAGCAAGAAAATCTGGAAAATTCTGGAACATCTGGAAAATTCCAGAATATCTCACCTATAAGGAAAGACTGGAGGAGAGAGGATTCCATGGAGATCTTGAGCATTTGCCCATACCTCAAAAGGCTCCAGGAGAGCTGGAGAAGAACTTGGGACAAGGATATGAAGTGACAAGATGCAGGGAATGGCTTCCCACTGCCAGAGGGCAGGGATAGATAGGGTATTGGGAAGGAATTCTTGGCTGTGGGGTGGAGAAGCCCTAGCACAGGGTACCCAGAGCAGCTGTGGCTGCCCCATCCATGGAAATGTTCCAAGGCTGGACGGGGCTTGGAGCAGTCTGGTGTAGTGGGAGGTGTCCCTGCCACGGCAAGGGGTGGAACTGCGTCAGCTTTAAGGTTCATTCCAACACAAACCATTTAAGGATTCTGTGATTCTACGAAATTCAGGCAAGGTCTGCATGGTGTGAGCCCTGGGTGGGGATGGTGTTTCAAACAGCTAAACTCATGACATCCAGTGAGACAACTGAAAACCAAACAGCATGCACATGTCTTTACAGAAAACCAATGTGTTTTATGCATGTCCTTTATTCAGAGAAAACATGTAGGATCGGGCGGAAGGTACAAGAACACACTCCAGGTTCTTTGGGCAACCCTCTTGTTGATATTTCCATGGTGAAGAAACCAAGGTTCCCTGGGTCAAGCACCGCACACGCTGCAGTCGCAACAAAGGAAAAGAGCAAGAAGAAATGGCAGCACCTTCTCTGCACCAGCCCAAGCTGAACTGCAGCAAATACAGAGTACAAAGCACAGCTGAGAGGTGAGGAAGAGCAAGGGATCAGCTGCTTTTTTCATCCTACTCCATTCAAAATATGCTGGCATCAACTTAGAAATGAGTGCCACTCCCAACAGCGTTAATTTGAGACAGAACATTTGATCCTCCATAGAGGAAGGACTATTGATCTGTAGGGAACTGTGAGAAGAAGAGGATGAGGGGAGCATGCTAGACAACACCTTTAAGTCTGCCTGAACTCCCCCTTATTTATCACAGCATTTCCAAAAGCCTTTCCTGGGCAGGGGTAGGTCCTCCCAAACCAGGTCTACATGTCTGAGACCAAAGGTGAGGTTTGAAGTGGTTTGAATGTGTACTAGGGCATGGTTTTCAGGTGAGAAAGAGGTCATGGGGATCATCCCATGCCTGAGACTACAAAATGGGCCAAGCTAACAACCCAATAATCCACAAGCTTCTGAGATGCAGCAAGCTAATGAGGCTCTGCCCGTGCTTTAGAAAGGTCTCCTTGAACTTGACCTGCTGACTATGTGAGGGCTAAAACTGCTGCTCTAACAGCATCTAGACCTGTTTTCAAAACCAGAGACTGGGGTTTTACCTTCCTCCTGTCTCCAGTTTCTGCAATGACAACCCAAAACTTCCTGAAAAGGGAAGGGGGAAATATCTTTGCACTTTACTGCGCAACAAAGTAATTTTACAAAGTAATATTTACAAGTATTACAAAGTAATAATTTTTAAAATGTTAAAATATATATATATAAAAAAATCAAAATTCTGTTAGAAAAGAGGTGGTTTGGTTTGGTTTGGTTTGGTTTGGTTTGGTTTTATCCTTGCCTGTGAATGGAATGAAAAAGGGATCAATACAGAATAAAATCTTCCCCCTCAGATGGAAATCACCACAGCCCTTGCAAACTCCAGCTTCTTGCAAATTAACTAACATAGCAAAATGATGCAGTTTCAGCCCTACATGTGTGTTCGTTTGTTTGCTTGTTTTATCCAGACAGGTTTTCGCAGGAAGGGGCTTTTGCAGCCCAAACAGCGCCACTGCACCAACGCGGAGCTGAGCCGAGCTGTGGAGCCGCTTGGAAGTTGCCTCATCTCCCAGCAAATGAGAAACGGGGGGAAACACCGGCGCAGGCGATGCTGCACCTTGCAGCAGAGACTCCTGTGTCCTACAAGTAACCTTGCATCAAGATACAGAGCCTCGGCAGCAGCCGTACGGGCACAATGAGGAGGAGGAGGAGGACAGCGACTAGGAAGGGAAGGGCAAGAGGAAGACAGTCCAAAAACTCCCTGAGAGTCTTCTTTTCCTCCTTAGGGGAAAGAAAAAATATAAAAAAAAATAAAAATACCTCCCCGACATAGAGAGGGAAGGAGGGGATGAACCCCTTTACACTCCAAGCTCTTTCCCAGAGCTTCTAAATATCACTGGAGGTGGGGCCGGGGGTGGGGGGGAAGCTGGAGGAGAAAAGGATCACATTTAAAAGGCGAAGGGGAAGCAGGGGGGAGGGAGGACACTCCTGAGCCCGGCCAGTGGCCCCACGGTCTCAGCCATTCTCATTCCTGACACGTTTCCCTGCTCTCCAGCACAGCCCAGCTTCGAAATATTAGTGCGGCGCAGAGTGCCATTTTCGAGTCGCTGCAGCTCCTTCTTGGCACGGGTTCAGCTTTTTGTCTTGCCTTCTCCTCCGAGCGCCCAGTGGAGGGAGGAGGAAAGAAAGGAGGAAAATAAAGCCCCGCTGTTTCGCTGCCGGGGCTGTCAGACTCCCCGCAGCATCCCCAGCCCTGCCTGCGGCACCCCGCTCCCAGCCGAGCCGCTCGGAGAACATCATCCTCCTTCCACCTCCTTCCCCGGCAGCCAGCTCACAGCCTCCTTCCTTCCCCCGCTCCGCCGCCACCCCTTTTCATCGCGCTCTCCTTTGTACTCCTCTAAATTTTTCCAGCCAAGCGTTACAACCTTCCACCCTCCCTTTCTCCTCCATCCCCGGCCCTCCCACCTCCTCCTCCCCCATGGGCAGAAAGGATCGTGCCGTGGCTGCCGATGCCCTGGCATCCCAGGGATGTGGGATGTGGGATGTGTGCAGTGGGGAGCGCCGAGGTGCGCGCACACACACGCGTGGCAGGGCAGGACATGCTCCGCATCCCTTGGCATCGCTGCAAACACCAGCCTGAGTCTGGCAGCCGAGTCCCTCCTCCTGCTTGTGGGGCCGGGAGGAAAGCAGAGGCAGAATAACAAGGGAGGGACACTGTAATTTTTTAAGCAACCCAAACATGGCACTGAGCGCTTCCACCAACAACTTCTCAGCCTGCTGTGCTGGCAACCAGCTGTTGGTTCCAGCCTGGCACCAGCTTTGATTTGTTTTTCTTTCCTCTTAAACGCCCTCCTCCCAGATATTTATTCCTTTTTATTTTTTTGTCCTCTAAGTTGTTTTTTTTTGTGTGCTTTCTTTTTTGTTGTTGTTTTTTTTGTTTGTTTGTTTGTTTTGGTTTTGTTTTCTGTTTTGGTTTTGGGGTTTTTTTGTTTCTTTTTTTTTTTATTTTTGATTTTTGGTTTTTGTTGTTGGGTTTTTCTTCCTGTTTCCCTCTTAGCTTTTCCATAGAGACAAGGCTTGTCCATATGCTTGCCCCCTTCCCTCTGGTGACAGAACCTGAGGGAGCAGTGTGAAGCTCTGTCAGGGAAGGTATAGGCTGGATATTTGGAGGTTTCCTTCCCCAGAGGGTGGTCAGGCACTGGAACAGGCACCCTGAGGCATGCAAGGCACCAAGGCTGCCGGAGCACCTGGACAACACTCTCAGGTGCATGGTGGGATTCTTGGTACTGGATTCTATGAACCCTGTGAGTCCCTACCAACTCTGAATATTCTATGATTCCATGATTCAGGGAACTATTCTCACCCCCAAATCCGAAGCAGCACATGTGGAAGAGACACCAAAGGAAGCGACACATGATGTAATACCCAATGGACCAGGAAGAGGAAAAAAAAACCAAAAACAACCTCATATGTACACACAGGAAGAATATTCTCTGAGGAAGAGGACGAGAGAGTGAGATGCCTTAAAAGCAGGCAACCCAACCCTTGGGCATGCCAGGATGTGCTAACCCCAGCCCCCTCCTCAAAGGAGGGAGGAAACAATTTTTGTTGGAAAATAGAGAAAGACTGAGGCAAAATGCATGTTCTCCATGGAAAGGACCTGAGAGAGCCAACTTCCAGCCAGTGATGTGACTCCTATTAAACCAGAGTTTCAGACACTGACATATGCATGACAGAGATAAAGTGCTATCAAATGCACCTTGTCTGGTGCCTGGAGGAAAGAGATTTGGAGAAAAAAAATATAATAATGCTGATTTTGGGGATGGCTGGGGAAGGACATGGAGGGAAGAGAGATGTGTTGAGGATTTTATCATGGAGGCATGAGTGTATTAATCTGAAAACCTGGCTGGAGACCCAGGGCAGGGGAGAGCCCCATAAGCAGCCACTGATGTCCCTGGAGCTTTTCACGAGACTGCCTGGATGTCTTTTTCCACTGAGAAACATCAGGACTCCTTAGAAAACACAGGACTTAGAGGATGCTGAAACAGATGGGCACTCCTTCCCTGTGGCAAGTCCCTCAGGAGACCCAGCAGAAGCGCCAAAAAAAGGCTGCTTCTTGCTGAACGTGTTCTGGCCACCTCAGGGAATAGCAAAACAACCAGCTTGATATTGAGGGTCGCAGAGGCAGAGCGGGAGGCAGGCTGGCAGGCAGACAGCATGCTCGGGGTGGTACAGACAAAACAGCAGTGTCCTGAGCAGCTGCCTCATATGTATCTTGGCAAAATCTCTCCTGGCTGTGGATGAAGCAGAAATCGTGGGCTGGATTTGTAAACCCATCAGCTAGTCCTGACTTTTGCCTGCCCAGCCCGCAGGGATAGCACAGGAGGGGAGCGGAGGGCAGGGTGACAGCTCTGGAGCTGCCAGGAGCCACGGGGAGGAGCTGGTCCTCTGGCCACTGCCAGCTGCTGAGTGGGGAGCAGCTAGTGGGCAGGGGCTGAAGTGGACTTAAAACAAGCAGGATGCCCTGGCATGACTGTGGTCACTAAGGGATTTGTGGGTTTGAGGATTTAAACCTAGGAGCACCTCTGTCACTGGGATGCATACCCTATGTAGGGTCCCTGTTGGAGTTCCTCCAGGCCACCTCAGAACAGCTGGACCTGGTCAGGTTGGCTGGAGTGTTATCCAGGTAGGGCCACCAAATGTCCTCTTCTGAGCTGTGGTATTTCTGTCCCAAGCTGTTTGCTTAAGGATATCATCCAGCATTGGCCATACTTCCTCCCAGTATCTGCTTCCAAAGCCAGCTAGTGACCATCTCAGTGCTCTCTCCCATATGGTCTATGTCTGTTTTCTTTGTTTTCTATCCTTGAGGCTTGAGGCAGATTTCTGCCCTTCCCTTATTCCTAAGTGCTGGCATTTGGCAGGGCACAGGGGGTCCCTTACATGTGTCCATGGCAAAGAAGGCCCTGACACCTCAGCTGGAGTCATCTGCAGAGAAACATCCCTGCCTGCAGGTATCATTGAAGTGACTCCCAGAGAGAGGCACTTTCAGAGCCTTTGAGTCAAAAGGTGCTATAAATAAAAGATATTACAGGCTAGCAAGTTCTCAGTTGCAAACTGGAGTGGGAAGGAATATTTTAGCATCCTTTTTCTGAGCACATTAACTCTTGGCAGACGTGATCGTTCAGATCTTTACAGCTGAAAACTTCACACCCTGTGCAGCACCTTGAGTCCACACGCTCCATTTCCATTTTCAACAGCTCTAGAATCCACGCTGCCCCAATGCAGTATCACCCCCTATGTGCAGAGAGCACCCAAATATTGCATCACTTTGGGGGTCATGACACCGAACACACACTCCAGGGTCACCTTTCCCAGGAAAAACAGCCTTTGTCTCTATAAGCTCACAACAGAGGGTGCCTAAACATTTTTATCAGCTGGCTTCTGATGCTTCCCTTCCCTTCCCAGGGTGAGCAAGCGCTTTGTATCAATCTGGCTTGCTTTAGTGCAGTGACCCAGCGCTGTGCTCTGCCACTGAAAGTTCAGGTCCCAGCTGCGGGGCTAAACTCTTGCTGACACTGTGCTGATTTCTCTGTCTCTGTCACCCATGCTGCCAGGGGAAGGGGAGGAGACGCTGGATTTTTCCAGGCAGGAGGAAAAAAAAAAAAAAAGAAAAAAGGAAACAATTGTGCAGAATGCAGAGATGTGGCAAAGGAGAGGGGGAGGAAAACAATCCCGGTGTGTGCAGTGAGGCTGAGGAGAGGAAATCCTTTGGGCAGCACAGGGCACTTTGATCACGTTCTTTTTCTTCACAGAGGAGAAAATCTTGGCCGAGAAGCAATTAAATTGTTACAGGCAAAGAAAATCTTTTAGGATGCCCTGAAGAACTTGTGTGTGTGAGCAACAGCACAGGGAGATGCAGAGGAGGAAATCAGTATTAGTGACGGGTGAACTACAAAAGTTTGGGTGGTTTGTTTTGGATAAAGATCCCCACATGCAGACGCTTATCTAAAGCCCTCAGTCCTCAGAGCAGGGCTAGAAGTCTTTTAAGAACGCACTCTTCTTGCATGACTTCCAGTATCTCTGAAAGCCATTGTCCGTGCCAAAAATACAACAAAACCAGCTTGCTTTCTTCTTCTGTTATGCAGTGTTTTGGCTCATCTGCCTCTGGTTCCAATAAAAAAACCTAATAAAAAAGTTTTTAATTTGAAGGCTGAGCTGTGCTACTTTAATTTCAAGCCATCCTTGTTCTCATGATTGCACATGTACAAGGGAAATAAAGAAAAAAGCTTCTGTGAGTCTATGGAAAACTTTCAGAGATGGATCCCTAAAAATCACTAGAAAAAGAAGCTAGTTTCCCTAAGAAAAGACAACAAGCCCTGAGTTCTTGAGTTGATAAGTAGACTACTTATCTGTAAAATGGCTATTCTGCCATTAAATGGCATAAGAGATCACAGCATTCTTGGCTCAAATGAGCCTGTTAGTCTAGGGTGGTTATTAGTCATGAAATACTATTGAATCAATAAACAACAAAATAAAAGAACTCTGAAGAGACTCTTATTTCCCCACTCATTCTGCAGTAGCCCTGATTCGACAGAGAAGAATGAAAGAAAACAGTCTGAACATGATCCAGTGCTCTCCAGTTTTCAGAAACCCAGGTGTAAAGGTGGTAAATTAGCCTGGTGCTGTTGGAATAAATGCTGAATGTTGCTGTTTTGATGGAGTCCTCTGGACAAACAGTGCTGCTGCAGGGCTGGGTTTGACCTCTGGCTGGATTTACACCAGGGTATCTGAGTTAATGCTGCTCAGTGTGAAGGCCAAGTCGAAATCAGACTACTGTGCTTCTGAGGATGTTGCCAGGTATCCTGTTATCCTCTGTCACTCACCTCATGAAGGTTTAAAGCACACAGATTCACTTCACAATGCAGTGAAGGTTTTACTGCTAGAGACCAGATGATGTTCTTTCCAAATTACTTCTTGTTGTCTTTTTCTCTGCCTTTCCTATTATTTATTAAATACACAAACAATGATCTCCAGCTCACCCAAGTCGTTTGGAGACCAAACGTTTCTAGCTGGTCTAAGTAAGGATAACTTAACCTAGGTCAACAGAAGCAGTGGACAAAGTCAGAGGAAAAGCTGTGACCAAGATTTAAAACCACAGAGGCTTCCAAAAGAAAGACACAGACTTCTAGACAGCACAGTACATAGAGGCTAAGTATTTTCTCACTGAAGGTGGTGGCACTTCTTGTGGGTGACCAAGACAAGACAGGTGCAGGAGGCCCAAGTTCTCATTCATGTTCCCATCTGTGAATGAGGAGCAGCTCCATTACCTGTCACATGCTGTGCTCTCAGTCAAATCTGCCCACTGTGTCCTGCTGAATGCTGCAGGATGCTGATTTTTTTTTTTTTTTCCCAAAACTTGGCTCTCGTGCAGCTTCTTAGTTTACACAGTGGGAGAGAGACATGGCTTTTTGGCTTGAAAGTAAAAAATCTGGACTCTTTTAAGAGTGCTGAAATCTGGCCCTGAGCTTTTTTCCGAAAAAGTGACCCAATCAATCCAGATATTACACCATTCTCTGGCCTGTGACTAACACATGGATTGATATTTACTTGCAGGAAGTGTTGGCAAGAGTTGGGGGTTCCCACTGACTCGTGCTGTTTACTGCTCCCTGAGGAGCACGGGCAGCAGCGACGATGGAGCGGCCGCTTCACAGGTGCACGGTTTATTCACCAAAATGGGCTGTAAATCAGAGCAGAGGAAGAAAGGGCTGGAAAAATGCTTGTTTGCAGGAGCAGACATTGGAAAGGGATGTTGACCAGGCTCATTTTGCAGGTTTACTCCCCTAAGTCTGTGTGTGCTCACACTGCAGCAGAGGGACCGGGTCCAAGGCCGGAAATCCAAGGAACATGCCAATAATTTGGCAGAGATTACGCACAGGGTGAACTTGTCCCTGATCTCCATTATTGGTTCAAAACCAGGAATTCTCATGGCTTTTTGGACAGATGGCTTGTCCTATTACTTCTTGTGTTAGATTTCCCACTGAGGCTGAAAGCAAATCCACATTCAAGCTGAAAGTAAACAACCTGTGAATTCAAAAGGCATTAACTCAAACTGCCAAAGCATTTGCTGTGTATGCTGCAGATGTCAAACAGACAGTTTCCCACAGCCCTGAGCCTAGATACATTGCTAAGTTACACAGAAAAAACCTTCCACCAGCCCGAAAATCCGTCCTGTGCAAAACTCGCTCTCCTTGCTGGCATTTTAAGGGCTGGAGCCTCAGCTGGAATGAATTAATGTAGCTGTTCTGATTTGAATAGAGCAATGCCAATTTATACCAGATGAGGATTTCACCCTTTGAAAGCCAAGTGGGAAATGTCTGTCCACTACTTTTTTAACAGTGTGGTTTGAGGCAGAAAAAACATAAAATGTGGTGTTTCTTAAGGAGTAAAAGAGCACTGAGTAAGTTTCTTTCTATTACAGTGAATAATTTTTGAAGGAACCTTTCAGAGGGAATGGTACTAAAAATGCAGGGTTTTCAGAAAAATGCATATAAATAACTCAACTTATAAGTACAAACAGCAGAAGTTAGCCAACTTAGTCCTATTCCTGATACCTTCCAAAATGCCAACAAAAAGTTAAGTGGAAACCCAAGCATGATATTGCTGTGCATGATCCTGCAATGCTGTGCCATGCATTGCAGGAAATTCAGAAAGTTGGAAGAACTAAATAAAATGGTCTGTTTTTCTTACCAGGGATGTATGAAGAGGGCTAAAAACCCCCCATGAAATTAAACCATACAAACCAAAAATATCCACCCATGTGCTTTGACATGCTCTAAACTTTGGAACCGTGGTGTTCTTGGCCATAAAGTGGTGCAAGGTAGTTTTTCTGACATATTTTGGTTTAAATTGAGCAGCACAATTGAAATCACATTCTGAAAAGCAAGACTCATTCCATTTAAAGCAATGCAACCTCATGGTACATATGCAGATGTGATTATTTGAATTAAGCCTTTGATTTATTCTTTACCATAGGAGGCCCCACTTGCAGACTCCTGTTTTCCCCAAAGTAAACAAGAGGTCAAATATTACACCAATATAAATAAATGGAGATTTCTCAGATGATAATAATGTAAAATCAAGCTTTAAACTGTTTAACCTGCAGCCACTAGACCGATTCAGCTCACCAGAAAATTCAGCACCTCTTTCCTCCAACCATCTTTATTTTCACTTTACAATTCAGTATAAGCTGGCAATTAGTAATACTTTGCCTGTTTATAGAGCCTTACATCTGAGGATCTAAAACACTTTGTAAACACTAATGAATTAAGCTTCTTAACACCCCCTGTGAGACAGATACTGCTATCTCATTTGCACAGCTCGGAGGAGTGCAGGTTTGCTGAGGGCTGGAGCCAGCCAGCACCAGAGGAAACCACTGCAGCCCCTTAGCCTCACCTTCAGCTCCATATCACAAGGTTTTCTGTGGATGTGGGGATGTGCCTGGCAAATTCAGGAGCTTGTAATTATCTCCTGGAGCTGCCAGTGCGCCCTGATGTCTGTCAGACTGAAAACACAGAGGATTGAACTTCCACCCATAGAGAGAACTTAAGACCCATTTGGAGGAGCACCATGAAAATGCCATCTGTCCTCTCCTAAAACAGCCCTTCACACTTATGATCCTCTGACGTGGCAAACAGGGGAAAAAACCTGGGATTTGATTTGTCCTAATTCAGTTTTTAATAACAACACTGGCCCCAAAGCACTAAAAAAGTCCAGGAGGGTTCTTTCCCTTTGTTCTTCATTGCCCATATATTTTTCTCACATAAGGGTAAGGTAAAATATCCAAGCTTGATTTCCAGTCATGCTGACAGGGGGAACATAAAGGATTTTTGAAGGAAGCCTGAAGGTTTTACTTCCAACACTACCAGGAATATTTAGATCCTAGGAAAGCCTTAGCACACATGAGTGAGATGAGTTTGGTATTTTTTTTGGTTTTTTTCCAAAGCACAGTCTCATTTATTGAACAGCAGCTAATGTCTGGTACCTATTTGAAGCTTTTTCCACGTGGCCCTTCTCCAAATGCATGGCAGTTGTACAATTTCCATAATGATTCTTCTGTCTAAAAATACACACCTTCCCCTCTTTCCAATTTATCATTGAGTCAGTCAGCCTGTTTATTGTTGAAGTTTTTCCTGTTTAATAGTGCACTTAGAGAAGCTTAATACAAACATTGACCAATTCATCGCTGTCACAAAAAGAAAAGCCTTAGAAGTAATTCATCTAAACAGGAGTCAAGAGCAAGAGTCTCTTATTTAGAGATCAGTCAATAAGAAACTATGTTATGGAAGCTATTTTAAAGGGAACAAATTTTTTGGGTTTTTTTCTTAAGCATGTCTTTTCTTCCACAGATTGAAACTGAGGGGTATAGCAAATGAAATATTTGGGTTTCTTTTCAAAATTTGTTCATGACCTTAAATCCCAGGAATGGGAACAGGCAGGCATTTGACATATCCACTGTGTTGATTTGTGAACTACTGGCAGATTGCTGTTTGCCTAAGAATACGTATTTGAAATTCTTTTCTAAAAACCCTTCTTGATCTTTTCCCAGTTCACGGGCTGTTAAATGTCTGCATGACACGGCAGTGTTTGTTTCCTGAGCAGAGGGACAGTACAATCTCTGGGAGAAGGTTTTCAGTGGGATTATTAAAGGCACCATTCAGGAATATTCTCCAGTATTTGCAGCCTCCACAAACAGTACCGCGTGCAAACATGTTTGCTGGAATATTTGTCAAGAGCAAACATGACAGGATGGTGGGAGAAAGTTTACAAAGTCTAACCAAGCTTATAAAAACCCCAAAGCTAATGAATACTTGTGGAAAATGTCTTATGGCATTTCCTCAGTGATGGATGCTTATTAAGAAAGCCTATAAAGCTAAAACTATTTTGCTGCCTACATTCTCACATATTCCAGAAGGTAAAGACACTTCCATGGCTCTCTTTGTCACCTTCATCCATTACTCTGCTGGATCAAAAAAACGCCAAAAAACAAAAAACAAAAACAAAACAAACAAAAAACAAAAACAAAAAAAAAAAAAAAAACAAAAAAAAACAAACACCAACAGAAGATGTGAAGATATATGTTGATTGGCCAATATATCTTATTGACCAGCCATGTGCCACACAGCATTACATGGCACTATGGATCCTCCTTTCAGGCCTCCTCCTTCAGTGACAAAATTGCTTTTGGATTGGGTTTTTTCCTGTAAACAACCCAGTAGGTACCCAAATAAACATAGACTCGTGTGGACATTGGCTGAAAAGCACATGTCCAGGGAGGGAGGCAGATTTGGAAGGAAAGGCAGTGGATGCCCTCAGGTTTACATGCCTGGGTGCTTGGGAATGGTGGACTATGGACTCAGCTGAGCCAAGACAGTGCCATGAAGGCAAGTGGGCATTCATGGCTGAGAAAATCACCTCTTACTAAAAAAACAGGCATTGAGATACAACATTTTTAGCCAACAACTAAATTTTTTAGTCAACAGCTAATGCTTCCAGAGGAGGTATTTGGGATATGCAGCAGTGGGACACAGCACAAGAGTAACATGAACTTGCAGACTGAAAAACCTGTCTGAGGAGGTATTTGTTCTTTGCCCATTAGTCACATTTTACAAAGCCTGGACCAAATTTTTCTTCTAAAGGGAAGCATTAACAGAGTGAGACTACTAACTCTCTGACACACTATTGGTGATAACACAGGACAGATTAGGTTACAGTCAGGGCCAGGCTGAATCTGTACCTGTGCTCCTCAGAATAGTCTAGCAGTGTCAAAGCTCTTGAAACTCACCACTGCAGGTTTTCCAGTCAAGCATGACACTTCCTTTTTCACCTAATACTGATCCCCTCAGTATGTTTTCTGAGCAGGAGTTTACTGAAAATTATCTTTGTTCTGCTCTGCATGCAGACAACTCAAAAAGTAACATGATGGAGTTCTTTTTTAAAAAAAAAATGTGCAAATGTTCACTAAAAATAGAGTCTTATTTAGCTAATTCTGCCTATAAACTGAATATGTCGTTCCTTATGTTCCCCTCACCTGGAAGGTAAGGGAAAGTGATGGACCATCCAGAATTTCTCCAGTCTGTCCCCTCTGTTCATGCATTGCTAGAGATGATACTGTATAATGCATGACTTACCTGCAAAGACATTGGAGGAGTAATGAAATAAGCAGATGCTCTGTCAGCAGGCTTTTAAAACATCGGTATTGCAATCTGAGATGCAGTCAGCCATCACGTTCATATGTCCTTTATTTATGGAGCTGATAAGGGCTCTATGTCAGGAGCATCAAGCCACATTTTTACTTCCTGCCTTCCTTCACATTTAAGAAAGTTGTTGTCTGGATATTTTATTTTCATGAAAGCTCCAGATTTGGGAGGAAAAAGAGGATTTTCCTCCTGTTTCATCCATTAAAAATAGAGGACTGAAAACCAAACAACTTTATCTAAACAAATCATTGGGGATTCCTGATCATAAAACCTCTCCCTCAAACACACATAAGGTCTGAAATAGGTGTATCTCCCTGGAGTTACCTATTTCTCTTCATCAGTTAGAAAGGGACCCCAGAACCACTAACCCAGCTACAGCACAGACCACAGCACCATAAAGAGAGTCAGAACAGCCCAGATACTCACACTACCAGAGAGTAGGTTAAAATTAGATATTGAAAAAAAAAATCTTTACTGTGAGGGTGCTGAGGCCATGCCATAGGTTGCCCAGAGCAGCTGTGGCTGCCCTTGGATCCCTGGAAGTGTCCAAGGCCAGGCTGGACGAGGCTTGGAGCAGCCTGGGACAGTGGAAGATATGCTCCTGCCCATGGCAGGGGGTTTGAAACAAGATGACCTTTAATGTCCCTTCCAACCCAGGCCATTCTGTGATTCTATGATTTGCATGTATTCATTCATCTATAAATTCAATTTTGCATACTTTTTTATAGTCACTATTGTTCTAGGTCGTTTCATGAAAATATAAATCATATTTTCCCCCCAAACTGTGTTCCAAACACCGATGACAATTTAGAAATCCGGGGGAAAGCAGGCACAAATCAAAGGGAAGGATGGCAATCCCACTAACAGCCACCACAGGAGGGGCATTTTGCATTATAAATAAAATAGTGCTGCTCAGCTGCAGGAGGAGTGAGTTTCTGAAGCCACTGAGCTGCATGGCTGTGGCTCAGGGGAGGGTTTCAGTTCATGCTCAGCGCTGTGCTTGATGGCTGGTACATCACCCAAAAGGCTCACAGCAAAACAGATGATGGGACACAGAAAAGCTCTTCCTAGCACAGCAAAGAGAGCTGCTGCTTGCTGACTGACAGCTCCCCAGCCAGCTTATGTGCATCTAATTACCCAGCCACAACCCAAATCAAAATGCCCCACTGCAGCTGGTGTCTCACTTAATCCATTCATAACACGAGCTAATTAGCATTGATGTTTTTGGGCAAGTTTATTCCAAATGTGGTCAAGTCCCAGGCTTTCAGCTTGGTTGCTAGGACCCATTGAGGATCCTGGGAGAGGCTGTGTTTCTGCCCAGAAGGCATTTTTGTGTCTTGGTGATGGAGAGATTTAGGAGTGTTTCTGGGGAAGACGTTGGGCTGTGCTGAGATGAATATTGTCATAAGAGCAGTGCTTTTAAGCTGCTCTCACTGCTACTCCCTGCCTCAGTGCAGGAGAGTTTGTGGCAGAATTATAGTATTTCACAGTTTGCATTGTGTCTGAATTAAAATATCCTAGTTGTGAAAAAAAAAAAAAATAGGGAAAAAAGAGGAAAAGAGGAAAAAAGGAAAAGTGAAAAGAAAACAGAGGAATAGCAAGAAGAAAATTTAAAAAAAAGAAAAGAAGAAAAAGAAGAGGAGAAAGAAAATGAAAAAAGAAGAAAAGAGAAGGAATAAAAAGAAGCAGAAAAGAAAAAGAAAGAGAAAAAAAGAAAAAGAGGAAAAGAAAAAGAAAAAAAGAAAAAGAAAACAAGCTTGGAAAATGGGAAAAGTCACGAAACAATTCTGTATTTTAGGGTATTCTTTGTGAACAGAGCTGAGAAAAGAGGCCAGTTACCAGAGCTTTGCATTTCCTTTTCAACCTATGGGATTAGAAGATGAGAGCAGGTGCTAATGGGAATTTTGCCCATGGCAGAAAATCAGAATCCTAAATCTTCATCTCTGGAAATCACAAAAACCCTTAGCAATGATCTATAGCGGCTGTACTTGGAAATTGGTGATATAAGGAATTGTCACTTGGCAGAAAACCGACTTTCTGCTCCTTCAGCGCGCCACAATTTCAGTATAATTTGTAACAGGATGCAAGTGTAAATGAACTGACAACAGAGCTATCAGCTATTCTGTTGGTAACACTTGGAGCAATAGTTTCGATTTGACTAGACACAGCTGTCCACTGCATGGAACGACCTTTAGCCCCATCCTTGGCGAAATTCAATTCTCTCCATGTCTGACTTCGTCCATGGGGACTTGAGTAGCGGAGCTGCCAGAATAATCAGTGCATTGCTTAATGACAGGCACTCCAACAGGCCAGGCAGCCGGGCATTGTCAGGAAGGGAGCACACAGCTCCGGGGAAGGGGCGGGGAGGCGGGGAAAGCCCCCCGTTATTCAAAAGGAAATAAAAACTGTTGTATGGGAGCAAATGCAGATGCGTGCAGCCGCCTCGGCTTGACAAGCGTCACCAATGCGCCGGCACCTCGTGTGTGTGTATGCAAATGTGGAGTTTTCTTGCGTGTTTGTCAGCAAATATGCATTTTCATTAGGGTTCCCCTCTTAAAAAAAAAAATGTAAAATAATAAAAAGGCTGGGATTCTGCTGCTGATCTGCACTGTACTGCTGCAAAACAATTTTTATTTTTTTTTTTCATATTTTTCTAAGTCTAAACACGAATACATCCCATCTGGTGATGCTTGCACAGCCATCCAGATGTCTGTCATCCGACCTGTGCACACACATGTGCATGGATGTACACAATTTCTCTGTGTTTACTACACTGGCCACTGCAACAAGAAATATGTTTACCCTGAGAGTATCAAAGAAAAGAGGAATTTAACAACTTTCATAGCTATTTGTGTGAATCTATTTCCTGCTGGAGCGGGCACCTGTCCGGCAGCGAGAGCGGCTCCCTCGCACATGGCAGGGAGGACAGGTCACCAAGGGGTTAACACGTGTGTGCCCCAGCCAGCATCATCTCTGGACCCACGGGGATGAAGACAACACTTCCTCTGTCCAAAACCAGACCCATCCTTCCCTTCCCCGAGGTTCCCTGGAGGTGCTCTCTTGGGTTGGCAAGATTTGCCACAACCGCGGCTAGTGGGAAATTGCAGGGGATGATGCACCAACTCCACCTTCCCCACCAGCCCCGAGGGATTTCTCTTGTTGCTATTTTTGCTTTGGCAGCGCTCTGGGCCCAGGTCTGCAGAAGATTCGTGCTCAGTTATGATTCTGACCCGCTGCCAAAATTTTCCTGAGAAATACAAGGCAGAAATGGGGAATGTGGATCTTACACAGCTCATAACTCAGCCAGAACAGAGGGGAGGTTCATGGGAGCAGGGAAAGGCATATCTTCGGCTGCAGGGCTTTTGTCCCTGCCAAAATTCAAAGGTAATTTTTCAAACAATAGATATGTTACGGCTTGTTTTTTAAAAACCAAGAAATCCAGAGAAATAAAAAACCTACGATAAAGTTTATCAAAAACATTAGGAGTGTAAAACTAATGGTCTTCATAGATAAGAAAACAAAGTGTTCTCCAAAATTTATGAAATCACATTCCCGTGGGGGGTATTAATTTACCCCAAATGCAGAGTTACTGACACCTCCCTGTCACTCTCCTCCTACCAACTGCTCCCGCTGTTTATTCAGGAAAGGGGAAACCACAAAGTGGCCTTAAATTAAAAATCATTGAGTTCCACCCCTGCCGTGAGCACCTTTCAGGACACCAGGTTGCTCTGAGCCCCATGCAACCTGAACTTGGACACTCGCAGGGGTGGGGTGGCCACAACTTCTCTGGGCAACCTGTGCCTGGCCCTCCCCACCCTCACAGCCAGGAATGTCTTCCTAATATTCAGTCCAAACCTATTCCCAGCCAGTGCAAAGTCATTCACCCTTTACTTGTCACTCCAGGCCCTTGTAAATAGTCTCTCCATCTTTCTTGTGGGCTCCCTTCAGGTACCTGAAGGTCACAATTAGGTCAACCCAAAGCCTTCTCATTTCTGAGGCTGAACAATCCCCATTTTCCCTCATAGTGGAGTTGCTCCATCCCTGTCATGATCTTGGCCTCCTCTGGACTTGCTCCAGCAGGTCCATACCCTTCCTGTGCTGGAAAATTATTCTCCTCAGGTAAATCCATCCAACCATTTATGCAGATATGGCTGCAAACAGTTTATCCTCCTTCTGACCGTAGGGTTTCTCTTCCCCATCCCTGTTTGCTCCTCCCTGGCCCTCTCCTTGATCCCCCCCGCCCCCACCACACTGACTTTTTTTCACCTTGGTGACCCTTAATGGCCAAGTCCTCTCTGGCACTTGCCTTGGGCTAAAGTTGCCTTTCTTGCTGACTTTTACACCCTCCTCTCATGCTGTTTTTTTGGGTTTTTTTACCCTTTTAAACTTGTTTAACATTTGATCACTACACAAACCTGTATGCTCGACAGAGATGTTATTCCAGTTCTTGAGCACTGCTTTTCATTAACTTAAAGCCAGATATTTTTTGCTCAAAGTCCTCAATTACTAATGTAAAAATAAGACTAACTCAGATATCTCTAAGATAGATATAAGATATCTATCCTGGTTTCCAGCAGGGTGACATGTACACAACTGAAAACAAGTTTTTTCTTCCATATTTATTCAAAATCTTAATTTCCTCATTCAGTACTCACTCTTTGCTCACTCTTCAACTAAACTCAAATAGGCAAAGCAGAACATAGACAAAAGTTGTGAAATAACTGGCAGATAAATCAAACTCCTCATGAACAATTTTTCCCTTTTGTCCTCCACTATCAGGCTAATTTAAGCATTTGAAGTAGTGTATTTTTGTGGGTCCTACTAAAGCAACACGTTGTAGAACATATAGAAAGTCTCAGCAACTTAGAAAAACACATTTTTTGCAGCCCTGAGAATTATAATATCAAATTGATCCTTAGATAAATAAGTTCTTCCCAGGGCAGGTAATTGGAGCAAGTAACGTAATAGCAAAAATGGAAAGTAATCACCATCACATCCAAAGGAAAGGGCATTTCCCAAGTCTGCTGCCAATCTCAGTGGCCCAGAACCCCTCCTGGAAGCTCCACAATGTGCAAGTGTACAAAGCTTCACATGAGCATACCAGAAAAGTATTAATAACTATGTAATGCATGTGGGAGTCCAGAAATTGGGTTAAGTAGGCACGAATTGCTGCTTCCATCACTACTGAAGAGGGAGCAGGAAGAGAAAAGTGATTCTAGTTTTCAGAGAGAGAGGGAGAGAGGGAGATGACATGACATCTCTGCTCCTCTCCAACCACCCTCTTTTCAAAACTAATATTCTTCACCATCCTCTGGTTCCTTCAAATTTGATTCACTCTCAACAGTCATGGAAAAGATTCAAGGCCACAGTGACAGTCATGATCCCCTGGGAAAAGCAGGAAATGGGACAAAGCCACTCTTCTTTCAAGTCCTTCATGTTCACCAAAAGTCCACACGACTCTCTTTGAGAAAAGCCTCACCCATCCCTGAGAGCTGGAAATGTGCACTCATTTACTCACAAACAGGGAACTCTGCCAGCAGCCTCACAACCTGCAGATTTTGATTGCATTAAATTGTTCCAAAGCAGGTTTTCCTCTTGAGCCTGGAGTAGAAGGCAATTAATTAAGACCCATTCTCCCCCTCCATCGGATTAAAGCAAATTAAATGGCAGCAGTAGGACAACTTTGCCTGGGATAGGGATTCTTGGAGAAGCAGGGCTTTCTCTCTCTGTGTGCACAGGAAGCTGATCCTATTACTTTGCTCAGCTGAGCTTGGGTCATCTCTAAAAGGTACCCTTAGTGCTATCCTACAAATCTGGGAAGTGCCACTGCCATTTCCCAGACACAGAAGTCCAAACACGAAGCAGCATGAAGAATTTCTGCTCAGCCACTTCCACTGGGGATAAAGTGCTGGGAATTGAGTGAAAACAGCACCATGTACGGAAAATCTCTTTAACCTGTGTGTGACTGCCATGCTACACTGACAAAAACCACCAGTCTTTTACTGAGGTTATTCTTCACCTCACTGGGGATGAAGGGGAGACAGGGGATTTTGGGATAACCCTCTGAGATGCCACATGCTCCTGGAAACACCCCTGGCATATGGTCCCTGCTGGTGTGAAATAGTCATAGGTAGGCTATGTGTTGAGTGCTGAGTAATTTCTGAGAAATTAAAGACAGGTAAATTGATCAACTAAGTGAGAACACCAAATGTACACTGGATTAATCTACTCTTTGGAGAGGATTAGAAGAAATTTTATCTCACCCAGAACCTTTGCCAACATTTTCCATTGCATTCTCTAATTTCCCTTTAGGAAATCAAACCCAAACTGCTTAAATTCACCCAGGTCCCTAATTCTGCACAGACTGAAGACTGCAGTGATACTTCAACCCAGAGACATTTTACAGCTTCCAAACACTCCCTGCACTACCTGGAAGCTTGGCTCATTTCCCACAGTGGGAATTTAACCTGCTTGAAGTGGGAATCAGAGGAAATCCTCTGCCAGTGTCTCCTATTTGCAGTGGTAATGTGCTAAGCTAGGGAACCACATTCAGGGTCAACCCATCAGCTCAACCAGAGTCTTTACCCTGGCAGTGTCACAACTGTCTTTGCTGCCACTGCCACAGGACTGTAGGCTGGGGAAAATGGCCAAGGTGATGAAACATTGCTTCCTTGTTTTCAAGTGATACAGAGAAATGTGGAAACAACAGCAAAAATATTCTCCTTCTAATTGAAAACACAGTACCACTTAATGGTCTTTGAAGTGAGTGTGTGTGTGTGTTTTGTGGGGGAAGGGGGAGAAATGGATCTCTGTAACCAACACCCCAAAGGACTATAAATCAAACAGCATACAGCTGTTGGTATCAAATATAACTCCTTTCGCACTACATCAAAAAGCTTTAATTAACAACTAATTTATTCAAGTTAAAAAAAAAAAATCCCTTGCACTAAATAATTGTATTATAACTGGGGGACTAGTCTGTATTTCCCCTCTCTCAAATGCATGACAGGAGAGGAAATTGAGTCTTTAGAGAACAACAAAGTAGAGAAATGGATCAAAGATTCAGGGGGCTTGTTGATTGGCTTTTTGAGTCAGCAGAGACCAAATCAAGCTCATTTAATGGAAAAAGCCACACTGTGAGGTCTCCTTGCTCTAGGACCTACTTTTAATAAAAATGTTTATAAAGATAAATGGCAGTGGCTCACACCAGGCATGGTGTGGGCAGGTGTTGCACAGCCCTGCCCACACAGCAGTGTCACTTCTCCTTGCCTATGCTCCATCATGCATGGAGAGTTCCCATGGCACAGATTGACAAGGGGAGGTTCAGCCATGTGGGGCTCTAGACAGAGCAGCCAAATGTCTGTGGGGTGGCTGTCAGAGGTCTCTGAGCAGGCTCACTTGGGAGCTGCTCCACATTTGAACCTCAAATGTGAAAGGTCAAGCTGGCCAAGTCAACCCTTTCCTTTCCCTCCTGTGGAGAATCATAGAATCGTGGCATATCCTGCACTGGAGGGACACAAAAGGATCTTAAAGCACAACTGAAGGCATGTGCTGGTGCAGCCCATGGCTTGCACATGCCCAAGAATGCTGCTCTTGCAGATCAAGAGCCCATGCATGAGCATCCCTGCCCTCCAGAACCTGCCTGGCCACCAGAACCGTGTGGCACAACCTGGGACTCACCTGCTGCCAGCATCACTAAGGCAAAAAGTTGAGGGATGTTCTCTTTTTTTTTTTTCCCCAATTTTTCCCTTTTTTTCCCTCCATAACTTTGTGCCAGTGACAACTAACTAATCTCTGTCGAGGTAAGGTAAGTGCCATTATCCTGCTTTAATGGCTAATGAAGCTGAAGCAGAGTAAGTAGTTTACTGGTTGTCTCATCTTCAGGGTCCCATCATGCACGTTTTACTGTTCCTCAGAGTGCACTGAAGTTCCACATTAATGCTGCCATTGATTACAGTGTACAATCTTCAGGGCAGGGACTGTGATTTTCTTTTCATTTGCTTAATGAAAAGCACACTGCCTTTTAATTCCTCTGGATTCTGTTGCCTAGGTTTCAGGTGGGAGCCCCCAGTGATGGGAGCAGCGGGGTACAGACGTGAGGCTCATGCCCATGGACCAGCAGAGGCTAAAGCAGAACCAGGCTGCAGCCTCAGCACCTTTCTTTGTATTCAGCCCCACCTCTGAATCTGTGCCTGGGGGGTCTTGGTCCACCACCATCCACAAGCAGTTCTGAAGACTCCTTAAGCCTAAATATATAATAAGTCTGTGACACAAATATTTTTTAGTAATAAAGGGGTTTAAGGGAAACATTGGGTTTGCTGCTGTAAATGTCAAACTGAACTGGCAGGTGCAATCTGTAAACATTATCCAACCCAGAGGACAACAATAATTTCAACGTGGTTAATTGATTAGTTTATGGATAGAATTAAATAATTGGGTACATCATTCTAATGATATATTGCACCATAAGAATGATTTGAAAGGCAGGCAAGATTTATTTTGCTTTTGTGACAGCTTTATCCTGTAAAACATCAAAAATAAAAATAATGTTCAAAAAAATCCCTGTAATTCATAAAGAACACTCCAAAAAGTTTAAAAACAGCTTAGAAATTGAGCATCTTAAATCTTTCTGATATATTTCAAATGTACAGGTATATGCTAAAATAAATTTCAGAGATAATCTTCAGAATGACATCACTTAGGCTTTTAAACCAAAATCTAAACTGTTTACACATATAAACATATACATACATCTGAAAAGATGCATGTATAGGCTACTCCTGAAGAGATTTGGGTTAGTTTAATTCAGTAAGCCTCAGCCCTAAACATCAAGCCCATGAACATAGTTTTACAGATCAAATTGAGTATCGTGGTTTTCATCTACCTCCAGTGAGTAACCACACCATTAAGGACTAACCAATAAAGTGTTAGATAAGTCTCCAGCCACCAAGAACAGGTTCCAGTATTCCTACTGACCTCCACTGCAGAAGGGAAAAACAGAGAACAGGACAATTTATGGCTTCAGGGAGCGAATTGCTTGGTGACCTGATGGTCAAGATACACACCTCTGCCGAGGTCCTGCCTCTGCCAGTGACTACAAAGATGAAAACTGCTTCATCTTTTGAAGCCTCTCTTACAAAATAAGACCTTCATCTCTGTGTGAAATTTAGTGGATTGTGATGCTTAGATTCCTTTGGGCATCACAAATTACAGGAAAAAAAAAAATAATTTTTCAAGAGCAATCTTCCCACTTGCTTCCATCAATGATGAATTTAAGCACAGTGCATAAAATCTGACAACTCTATGTTTGGCTTAAGTATCTTTTATTGTTGGCCATAAATTGTCAACTTTGTTATAAATCTGGGCACAGAATATAAATATAGTTGGTAAATGGCTCCTTGAAATTAAGTAAAAATTACAGCACACAACAAGAACCAAGCTAAAAAAAAAAAACCTGCTGGCACACAGAAGACCTTTTCATTTATTATGAGAACTCAATGCTAAATCCATGTTGCCCCAAAGCCTAAGAATCTCATTCTCCCACCTATGGACCAGTTTGGGATGAGCAGAACATCAAATTGCCCCATGCCCAGAAGGAGATGTGGGGAGGAAAGGTCAGCATGGGTACTTCAGTCTAGGGGTACTCTAAGCAGAGCAGCATCCTTCGTTCCTCAAGGGCCCTTTTGCTTTTTGCACACTCATTCTGTTTCCTGTTTCACCTCGTCTGTTCCCATCCTTACCCCCTAAAAAATAAAAGCTCAATGGGAATGCAAATGCAGCTCTCCATTTAAAATCCCAGCCGAGAAGGCAGTGTGTCACCCATATTTATGAGCTCTAAATGGCTTTTATCAAAGTGAGGTCGTACTAAATCACCCCCCAGCTGTCATAAATACAAATGACTCGACATAGTCTGCAACAAGCCTTCGGGGGAAAATTATATGATCTGCTGTTGCAGTTATGCTATATCACACAAGGAGCTCATATATTTCCACTGGCAAGGTAACCTGATCCTTCAGAGGACACTAATAGGTGAAAGGGGGATGAGAGGAATAGTGAATCAAGCAGTGCGTGCCTGCACGTCTGCACACACGTCTGTGCACGCACCTCCCAGCTAAAACTCGGGCTCCTCTCCCTGTGTGCAAGAGGAGGTTCTTGTGGTTTTGGAGAATGAGATTTCTTTGGCTGCCTTAATGGAGACGGGAAGCTGCCAGCCAAGAGAGTAAGATCCAGGGGCTCACCAGGGTATTTCCTATTTTAAAAATTCATGCGGAGGCATGAAAATTATTAAGATATGAACCAGAGCTATCCAGACTCCAAAGACTGGATCACTTCCAAGCAAATTAAAGAAGCCATTCCTCAATCTCAGCTGGTGAAGCCCAGGATTATAGCAAAGTCTACTGCAGGATGAAGAGGAAGCACTTACAAAGGAGGCATGAACTGGGCAGTGTAAAAAACCAGTGTGGGCTCCTGAGATAAGGACACTAATTATTTTCTGCTCATTTAACTGCTTTTTATTTATGTGCAAACATAGAAATACACATATACAAAGAAGGAGAAATCCTGATCAGATGCCATTGGCAGTGACAGCAGTTTGGGGGAGGCTCTAGAGGCAGAGTTTGGGACAGCCTGCTGAGCACCATCCCCACTCAGCCCTTTGCAGGCAGCCTGGCCATGATTCGATGTGGGGGCTCAGAATCCTCAGAATCCCTGTGGTCACACTGGGATGCTGGTCACCTTACATGGAAAATAAGTCAACTCCGATGACCATTTGTTCATATTTTTGTATCTGGGATGAAGACAGAGCCTCTGCCTGCTTGGCAAATGGTTACAGTGATAAAGCCAGATTGGGTTTGCTATCTCTAACGTAATGGAGGCATTATGCCAATTTTCAGCAGTCCGGGTGGGATGTGGGCATTTATAATTGTGTCCTTCTTGGAGAATGAGGTCTCTAACATTAAATTTTGTATTTTAATTAAAAGCTGAACTTACTGAGCTTGAGCTACTAAACTTGATTTTCAGCTGCCATGAGCCTGGTGGGAAGCCAGTTGGACAGCACTGCCATTTTCCAGTGTTGAGCTTTCCATAAACACTCTGCACAGGAAACCTCCTCACTCAGGAGCTAAAGAGGCAGCCTGGTGAAACACATGTTTGAGCCATTTATTGTTGAAGGGGATGATAAGAGCAAAGCCATCAGAAATCCTGTTTTGAACTCCTTCTGTTGTGATTCACAGTACTCCTTCCCCCAGGTGCATCATCTCCTGCCGGTGTCAGGGAGCAGGCAGCCTTTCCTGGAGCTGGGGACCAGGGTTATCAGCTCTGCCCTGCACACTGTCAGACAGGAGGAGCCCAAGGAGCTCAACAGAGTGCCTGAACAAACTGCTTGCACTTCAAGAGCTCCACCAGCTTCCACAGCTGGTCTGTTGGCAGGAGTTCCCAGTGCTTGGGAAGGGAAGCAGGGAAGACACAAGGCATCCTTGCAAACTGTGAGGTGGTGGCAGGCTGACCTGCGCTGATGGTCACGCAGCGAGGCTCGCCATCTGAGAAAGGCCACCTGGAAACCAGCCAGCTGGCTGTCCAGTGTGGTTAGAGACAAAATATGAAATGCTTCAGAAGAGGGAGAAAGAGGATCGCAGGTCTGGGTTGCATAATCTCATGCATTTGTGTAACCAGTCTAAATAGAGCGTGTGAGCTGACCAGATGTTTTTCATTTCAGTGTACAGCTCTGTGGAGCAAATCAGAGACCAACAAGTGCCAAACACAACGGTGGCTTTGCCAGCACTGTTGTAATCAGAGCTCAACAAAGGGCACTGTCAACCTCAATCTCTGGGCTGACAGGTCAATCTCCTGGCTGGGTGAAGAAGACAGACTGTTCTTTACACCAAGTGCCTATATCTGAGCTAAATATCAGTGGTAGCTGGTAAACATGGGCTGGGGTCTCAGTCATTGAGCCAAACACCAACAGAAAAAGGGTCAGCACGATTGTGTGTATGATTTGATCCACTGTGGGAGTGATCCATAATGTCATATCCATTTATTTAGATAGAGCTGGATACTGACTTTGTGAGACAAAACTTGCCAGTATGAAAATACCAAGAAAAAATAAAATACACCCTCATTTATGATTATAGCATCATTTTGGTCTGGAAACACTGAGCTCCACTCAAGGACCAGTACTCAAGGACTGCACAGAGAAGATACACTGGGACAATGCTTGGATAGGGTGACGAATTTTGTTTTGTTAGGGGTCATTTTAATCCCCAGATTAGTATACATCAATCTGTGATGAAACAGTAAACCTTAAGCAAATGCAATCTGGATCTATAGTTACACATGTGCCTTACACACACACACACACACCTCTCCCACAATATTCTTGGTGGATATATTCACTGATCACCAAAACTCTTTGGTACCAGATAAACAAAACACAGTTGTCCTAGCATAGCCTCGGGACAGCAGTTGGTCATCTCTGTCTTAAACTTACACAGATAAGGAATAGTTATCATGAAGAATTCACACTGCTTTTATTACGTGGATAATATTATACTGAAGTAACAATGCTTCTAGACTGCAGTTATGTAAGAATAAGGGGAAAAAATCATCTCTAAAGGCATCCGAATTCTCAGAACTGTGTGTAATTGAGGTGTCATATGACTTACTATTGTTATATTACACTGATAAAACATTGGGTGTTGTCTTGGCATAAAATCTGTACTGGGTTATACAGACCAGCCCTTCAAGTGTTGCATGTGAAAAACATTGTAGTGCATGTTCTAAGCAAAATTTTGAAGACTGGTAGCCAATGTAAGTGATTTATTTAAAGCTAAGCTGACTTTTCTGAATGCCCTTCTCTATTTTCTCTTTTATTTCTAACTATCATACTGAAGTGAATATGAAGCTTAGTTTGCAAGTCTGGAGGATGAAATCCTCTCTCAGGTTGCAACAGGTGGTACAGCACAGCTGTGCAAGCCACAGGGTGCTTCCTTACTTTCAACCTGAGCAACTCCAACAGCAAGGGACCAAACCTCCTCTCGTTCCACTCAAAATAGAAATAAACCTAGATTTTAAAATCGTGCTCACTGGGACTGTGGCAGCAGGAGGAATCAGGCTCTGGGTGCAAAGCAGAACAACAAACACAACACCAAGGAGGAATGCTCCACCACCAACACTGACATACAAGTCATAGAATCCTAGGATGGCTTAGGATGGAAGGGAACCTTAAAGCTCATCTTGGAACCTCACTCTGCCATGGACAGGGACACCTTCCACTACACCAGGTTGCTTAGTTGGTGCTATCCCTGACCATGTTCTAATACAAATTGTCCCTCACCAACATGACTTTACTCACAAAAGTAATGAAGTGAAAAAAAGCTTGTCTGGATCCTCAAAATTCCAATGGCAACAGAGCTGGAGACTCTTTGTAAGCTGATTTTCTATTTGAAGGTCAACAGCACTTCAGTTATGCAAAATAAGGATTAATTGGATATTTTGTAAGTAAGAATGGGTTGTTACACTAAAGATTAATGAAACAACTGAATTATTATACTTGTGCAAGCTTCAACATAGTCTAAGTGCAGTGTAATGTAAGTATTGCCATCCACTGCTCCTTTTAAAGCCACTGCACCCCAATACAAAAATATTATAATGATTATTCTATACATAAGCCCTGTTTGTTCATGTTTCCTTTCCATGCTTATGTCCTTTGTGATTATCTTAGGGGCTAGAACAACTAACCCAGGAACAAATTATACCAATGTTTGTTCTGTGTGAGTGATCAAAATGAAAATTTGAAACCGCTCTGGGGATACCTCTCTGTTTATTTGCTTCTTGAGGTGGTCAGAAGCATAATTTCTACCAAGCTAACTTACCTACATTTCGTACCAACATAAACATTTTCAGTTACAGCAAGAGGGTGGCAATGGCAATGATTGTAACAAGTGGATCAATCTTACTTTTGAGTCTTCTACGGGTTAAAATATCAGGAGAGAATTTTTATTTTAAAAAGCCTTGTAGTGGCTGCTGCCTCGAGAAAAGCCTTGCTAGCAGATGATCAGAGCACTTTTTGGAGCAAAAGAGAGAAGACAATGTGATGAACATATGGGTGACAAAATGCTGACCAAAGCCATCACAGCACATCAACCTTCAGTTTGGGATGTGATCAAAAGCAGCTTCCAGGTAGTTTGGATTTTCAGTGTGTTAATTAGTCCATTCATTTACCAAAGACTCATAGTTTTAGAAATTTGTGTATTGCACTGGCACAAGTAAATGTCACTGTTATTGTGTCACAGTGGTGTGATGCTAGAGAAAATACGCTTTTACCTCTGGGGGCCTTGAGCAATTTGACCTAGCGGGTGGCATCCCAAACTACAATGCAAAGGCTGAAACTGGATGATTTTTAAGGTCCTTTCCAACCCAAACTGTTCTGTGATTCTGTGATTCTGTTCTGTAAAGCCAGTAGTTAACTGAGGTGAGTTGCCAGGCCTATTCAGTCAGTCTGCATCTTCCTCACAAGAGGAAGAGGAGGGGCAGACTCTCTTCTCCCTGGTTACCAGTGAAAGGGCCCAAGAAAATGGCATGAACTTTTGTCAGGTGAGGTTTAGGCTGGGCATCCTCTCCCAGAGGATGGTCTGGCCCTGGAACAGCTTCCCCAGGGCAGTGGCCACAGCCCCAAGCCTTAAAAGAGTTCAAGAAGCATTTGGACATTGCATTCACAAGTGGTTGTGACTCTGGGGGGTCTGTGCAAGGCCAGGAATTGGACCTCAATGATCATTGTGGGTCTCCTTCACTCAGGATATTCTATGTTTTTATGATTCTATGTGTTCTTCAAGTTGGGAGGCTTCAATTACTGTTGCATAACTGTTATGATGGAAAAGTGACCCGACTCAAACATGAAATCCTGTCTCACATGAGTAGCAAATTTTTCATCATCAGCTGAAACAAAGCAGCTTTATAGGCGCAGGCTCAGAGCTGACAGAGAGGCTTTACCCCTCAGTTGTTTAGGTGGCCCAGAAAATGCAAGCTCTAGATAAGATTTGTTCACCCTAGATGAGTACAATAGAGTAAGTTAAACTTCATAGTTTTAAACAAAAAATCAGGAATTTATCAAAATAACACAAGAAAAGAGTGGCACCATCAGAGTAAGATTCAACCACAGCAAGAAGCTGCTTCAAGAACACAAGGCTGTAATTCTCTTTTGGATTCATGAAACTGGCTGATAACCAGAGCCATTGACTGGAAAACATTCATAGAAATACCTGATGACTGTCTACCTGGGGTACATAAGATGTCACACAGACTCCAGAAAATTCAGAGTCATTCTCAGATCCATAGTTCTTAAGTCCAGCAGAGGCCTGAGAGGCTGGACAGACAAACTTTTTTTGGCTGAATCAGACATGAGGAAGGAATTACTGCTACCAATCCATGTCCAGCTGGCTCTTCTGGACAGGGATTGCTGCCAGGCCAGTTTTGTTGGCTGTCTCTCCATCTGAGCCATCTGAGCAGGTCCTAACCCACATCCGCTCTCTAACAAGTCCAGAGTTCCTTTGGATGAAGAGCTAAAGTGAGAGAGCCAAGGGAGTGACCTCCTGAAACCTTGGGGATGGTGAACACATTGGAACAAACTGCCCAGAGCACAGCCTACACATCCCAGGTCTGCTACAGAGAATGATTTATCTGACCTTTCACCTGAGTTGTCCAAGCTGACCACTCAATTTGCCCATCTATGCCCTGAATCACAGTCAGAAATTGACTGGCTCAGAGCATCCTTCAGGTTACACCACCTTGCCTGGAGCTATCAGAAGATGGAGAGAGCCTACCACAAGTTCTGCTCAAACAATCATATTGCCCTTGCTCTTCAAAATGTGTTTACCAGCCCTGATGCAGCCTGACTGGTTATAGATTCTATTTGTTCCTGCACCTGGTCTGTCCCAGGCAATACAGAAGAAGATCCAAGAAACAACAAGCTGCCTCTTACCATAAAACCAAAAGGTCTCGCTGCTGTATGCACTGTCCTAGAAGAAATGAATGTTTGAAACATATCCAGCAGGCATAAGAAGGAAAAAATAAGACACACACACACACACACACACACACACACACACACACAAGCTGTTGTTGCAGTCTTCCCCCACAGACCTCCTTTGTCCCTGTAGCTGCCATTGCCCCCCGTAGCCCACACTCCCCTCTGTCCTCCTGACCCCTCCTCTCCCTCCATTCATTCTTCCAGAATTTATCCCGCTTCTTTGACTCGGCATGTGTCTGGGCAGATGTCCAAAAAACCTCCCTTCAGCAACAGGGGGGAGGAAATTCCTCCAATTCAGCCCAGGCGCTTTTCCCCCCACCCCGCTTCCCGCCTTCTCTCTCCCTCTTTTTCTTGCTTCTTCTTGTCTTTTAACATGTTGAATGATTGATAACACTCTCCTGGCCTCTCTGCTGCCTGTTTCAGCCCTTTCTGCCCAGCATCTGCAGCCCTGTAGGGAAACATGCTCTCCAAGGTGATGGGGTGTTGGGGACCCCCTTCAGTTCTTTTCAAAAATTCAATAAATAAAAGGAAAGAGGAGAGAAACACAAGGGAGTCTGGAAGGTCTGGGGAGGCGGGGGAGGAAGGGGAAAGCTAGGAAAAGCCCTTGATTAGGAGGAGTCCAAAACAAACAAACAAATTAAAAACAAATGCTTTGCATGTCCCCTATTCTCTGTTTGCCACGGAAAAGTGAGTGGAAAGCTTTCTTCTTTGTGTTGTTTTGCATTTTCAGGCCCAAACTTTAGGTTTGTGCAGAACTTCTAGCTTTTTGTTATTCTTGTTATTATTGTCATTATGAATGAGTTTGTTGCCTTAAATTCACACTTTCTGGAGCCTTTCATTTGCTTGAAGATTTTGAACTCCATGTAAAAACAAAACTGTGTTTTTCTTTCCAACAGCAGAAGGAGGTTTGTATAACCTCTGAGATAGCACCTAATACGTCAGAATCAAAAAACATACTTAATTTTTATGTGTCATGCCACTGTGCCTTATGTTTGTACATCCATGCAGGCATCCTGTCTTCATAGTTCTCAAATACCACAGGATGCCTTGCTAATATCTAGATTTTGATTTGATGTCCACATTCACTTTATAACTCACATTTCAGGCATGGAACTCGTCAAAACTGATGTTCAGGCTGTGTTATTTTAGCACTGTACATAGCACATGTTTAACAGAGATGTAAAATACAGAATCACAGAAAGGCTTGGTTTGAAATGGACCTTAAAGATCATCTCATTCCCCTCACCTCTCCCTGCCATGGATGAGGTTGTTACACACCTATTACATGAAGCAGACTCCCATTAATGACTTTAAAAAATTATAATTTTTATTATAATTACTTTTGTTTTTGTTGTTGATATATAATAATTATCATCATCATCATCATCATCATCATCATCATCATCATCATCTGAAATGCAAGTGAGAACTCCTGGTCTATACCAGAATGTCATTGCACTGGGCAGCATTTGCTGAGACAACAAAACCCTGAGGCAGTTCCAGAAGCATGGGTAAAAAGGAAAGATTGTTATGCCCATTTAACTGGTGGAATCTGGAGATGGACCAAATTATGAAGAGAAGGATGAAGAGAAGGGTTTGTTTTATCTACCTTAGACGTCCAAGTGTCAGCTGATTCCAGATTCCATCATTAGAGAACCAACCAGCATCCCCAGAATTCTCTTAGAAAGCCCTTGAGTGACTCTCTCAAATATGATATGATTCCAGGATGTGGAAAGTTATGCCTTTTTAATCCAGCCAACATCACCCAGAAAGTCTCTGGCAGAGCTGAGATTTCTGCCCCCATATTTCATTCCCTAGTCCAATGCCTGAGCAAAGAGAGAGAGGAAAAAAAAAATCTATTTTTCTTAGTATGCTACCTGTCTTCTCAGAAGCAGAAAAATTGTTCCTTCAAACCAGGAGAAACAGATAGCATAAACTCTTCATATTTTATTAATCAAGGTTCTGAGTTTTGAGGCTTTTGCCTAAAAATGAAAGGTAAGTTTCTGTGACATGATAATTCAAAGTTAAATAAACAACTCACTGGTGTTTAGAAGAAGTTACACTGAAACCTTAATAAGACAGAAAACAAAACATAATAATCAGCAAGATGTTTTGGTTTTCTTTCCTTATTTTTAAATTGAGGCAAAAACCCCTTGTGTCAGTTACATCTGGGAGAACTCAGTGTTGAATATTTATTCCTTGGTACCTCGTAAACTCTCAGCGTCCTTGCTGTAAGTGATCTCCCTCTCCTGGGCCTGGAGGATACTTGTCATTTCTGTGTAGGTAGCAATCTATCTACCTGCTGCAAGCTGCTGACTACCTCAACAGGATCTGGGCAAGAGAAGCCCTCATTTATTTATCTGAAACAACTGTAAAGTGCTGCTGGGAAATATCAGATGTATTTCCTTGTCAGATGTGTCTGCACTGAAGGTCTCCTAATGCAAAGCTGGTAATTACCAAAGGTGAAATACCCAACACAAACATCCAACCTACCAACCCAGCACTCACCCAGCATCACCCAGTGACACATCCCACAAAAATAATAGCAGTAATAATCCATTTCTCAAAGAAATTTCCTGACAGAAGGCTTGCTTCCCTTGAAGGCAACTGTTAACGGTGTCCTACAAATTCAACATGACCTTCACAAATAATTCATTGGTATCTGCAGCCTGAACATGTAAAGACTAGGAAACTGAATTGTTTTCAGAGAAAATAGTTAGCTCTTGATTTCTGAACTCTTCAAAGATGACTCAGAAGCCTGGGAGGAAGAAATTATATTCAAGTTCCCCAAAATGTCATAGACAGAACCGCTCATGTCCTGGCTTAAAACATTGTGTGGTCTCATCCATCAATTATTTTAACTTTTCTTTTGCTTCACCTACCCCTGCATTTATAGTATGGCCTTTTCAGTTTAAATATTGCAAAGTTCTAGATATGAAAAGTGAGATGCAGCCGTTTGCTGCCCACTGCCTGATGAAACCTTCCCAGTGAGAGGTGTCACTAGGAAACCCTGGAAGTCCAGCCCAGAGCTGAAGTCTCATCCCCTCCAGGCACCTCAGCTTCAGGAACAGGAGATCCCAGGGGTGCCAGCGTGAGGAATTTGTCCCTGCTGGGTCCTGAATGGAGGGCTGATAAATGAGAGGCACACACTTTGTGCTGAGAGACAAAACTTCCCCGGCCTCTCTGGGGCAGCAATGCTTATCTGGTATCCTCTTTCCAGACCTCTTGCAGTGTGGCCGCTGCAAATGATGTCAAGACACATATTTGAAAGCAATATGGGTTTATAGTTTCCACAGATGTCTTTTTTTTCCCATGTGAATACTACCTGTTAAGTATCTATCTCAGTACTATCCCTGCAATAATGCCCAAGCAATTCAATGTTTTCTTGGATGAGAGACATGACTTGAGCACTTTGCACTGAGGTGAGAGTTGTCCCCTTTATCTGTGACCAAGCACAAAGCTAAGTCCCCATCTTTAACTTAGATTTAGGTGTCAATTCACCTAAAATACCACTGGAGATCAGCTAAACTCTCTCTAACACCATCTCCCCTATGCACCTCATCCTTGCCCCATAAAAACAGCAGCAAGGATCAACCCAAAATCCCCCTGGCATTGCTCTGGTGTGTGCAGGAGCCACGTTTCACTGCCCTGAGACAGCAGCCCAGTGTTCCTCTGACCTGCTAGAGGATGAAGAGGAGAAGTGAATGTAAACACATTGCTATCAATTCTCTTCCCTCTCCTCTCTCACACAACAGACAATTCCTATTTACATCAATGAGCCAAAATTTCATGTGGTTTTTGTTTATTTTGTTTTGTTTTTTTTAAGTCTGTGGTATTGCTAGAATCTCCTCCAAAGAAAATAATGTATTTTTCAAAATCTATGACCATAGAAGCAACTTAAGGGTTTGTTCTGAATGGACCCAGTAGGTTTTAAACCATTTTGCAACCATTAGCAGCTAAGGACCCAAAACGTCAATCTCATTTGTCATGGGTGCAGAGGAGAATAAATGTCCATTGCCAATGATTTTTTTATGATTCCACAGAGAATGCAAAACAGAACAAAAAAAAAAAAAAAAAAAAAAAATGGAATAGGCTGGTAATTTCTTCCCTCTTATTCAGTGGCTTTAGGTACTTGATTTTGAGCAAAATGTAATTGGTCATTGGTATGTGGCAGCGGGACTATGAGGCAAAGAGAATAGAAGATAGCAATGGATTGGAAAGATTTACATAGAGAGAACGTGATGAGGCAGAAAAGAGTCTATAATAAACAGGGAAGGCAGCAAATCTAATTAATAATTAGTATAATGACATCAGCTGTAGGCCTTGCTCTGGTGTGCCAATAAATCACACTCTAAGCCTTGTGAACCTCATGCCTTTGGCTTCTGGTTGTACTCACAGTCTGGGACACAATTAAATGGATATAAGTATCTTTAGCTATATATGCAATTGTGTATTTATCTGTATCTCTATTATTTATAATCTTATCTGTAACTATGCCTATACCAGTCTTTATCTGTATTTCTATCTCTCACTCCACCTGGATCTCTAGCTCCATATCTATCTTTGTCTACTGTAGGACAAACATTTTTACTTACAACTTTACAGAACACAGAGAATGGCTGCCTGCAGGGTAGAACAGAAATTTAGGGCAGAAAAACACACAGCAAAAAGAAACAAATGAAAAATTATACATCCCTGCATTGTCTTCTTCAAAACCAGCTTTCAAATGAGGGTTTAGGACCAAACTTTGTCTCCATCCTTCGGGTCCTGGGTAGAGTTTAAGCTCCTGGTTTTCCCTATGTAACACATGAATTTAACCTGAAGGGCAACATTATCATTTGACCCGTGAGAGTGTAAGCCCCAAAGATCATCAATTCCCTTAAATTGGTGGCCCAGTCACTCATTTAATGCCTCCGTGTCAGCTTGAAATAAGACTTACAGTTTGATAGGTCAAAGTGAAAAAGGGAGGATGAGAGGGGGGAAGAGGGGGGAAAAAAAAAAAAATACTGACTGATAGCCACAGCAATAAAATAAAAATAAAATTAAAAAAAAAATAAAAAAGAGGAAACACTCCTCAGTGAAAGCATTGTCAAAAAAAATATATATGGGGAGGAGCCGTTTTACAACCTCCCGTAACCCAGTGGTCCTGAGGTATTGCCTTTCACTGTCTACCCAGGAACAGGCCTCTGAGAGGTTGTAAAAACACCATCTATTATTCCAGAGACCCAGGCAGCGTCTGCAGGGGCTGTCTCGTACGGAGAGGCTTCGCTCTCCCCCCACACACGGGGCCCAGACTGAGAGCAAAACCTTAGAGAGGGCAATTGGGGTGCTTGGACCCCTCCAGCTCCTGCCCTGGGGTCCCCACTGAGTCCTCCAGCCCTTGCAGGCTGCTGCCAGGGTGCTTTGTGGATCCAGCTGCAGTCTTCACTTCTGCCTGCATCTGTGTATTGGGATGCAAAACATGCCCAGGTTCTCACTCCTGCCCTCTCTGAACCCACTGTCTCTTCTAGATTTGTTTGTCCTTGCCTCATGTCCCTGGTTGGTCTTTGGTCATTGCTTTTTCTCCCTAATTCTTAATGATCTTATTTTGGTTGTTTTTTCTCCTTTTTTTCCCACCATACTAGTGATTTGTTTTCTGATTTTTTTTTTTTTTCCTTTTTTCTTTCCTGAACAAACTGGCAGCAGTAAACAGAGCAAGGGAAATTTTCTTACAAAGTGTGCTGAAGAAACTCTTGGAGGCTGCAAGACCAATCAGGCTGGTTTATATAGATAAAATAATCAAAAAGCAGCAAGGACACCAACTCTGGAAACCAGATCAAACCATTCACATCCCTGCAAAGATGAGATAATAAAATCTCCCCACTGAGATAGTTTTCTCTAAGAAAGACACCAAGGAGGTGGTGAACTAGTGGTTCACCCAGAAATCTGACCAGAGCAAGTTTGCACTGACCTTGTCCTTCTCCCCCTTCCATCACTGTAAGATGCTATCAGTTTCCACCATCACAAAGTTCATATTTCAGGCTTTTTTTGGTTTTCTTTGTTTGTATGTTTGCTTGTTTTACCCAACACTATACTCATGATGGAATGAAAACTTTAGCTGCAATGTTGGTGTCTGGGACAGGGCCAAAGCAGGACAAGTGGTTTTACCCACATTCTCTGTGTCCTGTGTTTGGACCACACTCAAGGTTCATCTCTACAGATGAATTTTCCCCCTTAGTTTTCAAGCCCACAGGCCATGGTGTGTACCAACCCATCACACCATCCCCATTGCTCAGTGTCTCCGTATTAATGGGTTTTCTTCCAAAAAGGCACACGATCAATCCTAAACAGACTCCTGAAAGAAGCAAAGCTTAGCTACCATGATTGGCACCTTCTAGTTCCCACTTCTCCTTTTGCTTTCCAAAAATTTGCATGCAGGGAAGGAAAAATGTCATGCCAAGGGTGAGAGCCCTCCTACAGATGTATCTTCTCAATCGGGTCGTGATCTGGGACTTAGGGATTTTTTAAGTATTATAAAATCCTCAAGTGTAGCAATTATTCAAGTGGGTGCAGCCAGCTACAGTCTCTGCTGCTGGGGGCCAGCTGAGGCCTTTGGTGAATGAATCCATCACCTTTTCCCCCTTGGACATGGAGGGGCCATAGCCATAGGATCTCAGGTCACAGATGGGGCCCAACAAGTACCTCGAGCCACCCTGGAATTTCAGAAATGTGATGGAAACTGATAGCACCTGAAATCAGCTTTGGTTTTTGCTCATGTTCAGGTGGCCCTTGCAGCACTGGTGTCCTCAGTCCTCTGGCCCCTGGGGTGGACTAAGCCAGCTGGCCCCACACCTTGGGTCAGAGGTGGGGGAAAAGAGAAGACCCAACTCCCACGAGCCCTCTTTATGTGGTAATAGAAACCTCAGCTATGTCCAGTGTAAAAAGTGGTCCATGGTCAAACAGGGCCTTGGCACTCCACCAGGCACTCCAGTGTGGCCAAGCATCCAGCCTCCTGCTCCAGGAGATGGGTCAAATTTACAGCCTGTCCTCCCCTTCCACAGCTGGGGACCTTGGAAAAAAAGGCAGCTGCTCCTTCCTGGAGCACAGGGCACCTGTTACTTTCTGCCCTGATCCCTGGCCAGAGGATTCTGGGCAGAACACAGCCCAGCACAGTCCCTTGAGCCACACAGCAGCAGTTCAACCACAGATCTGACAGTGAGCATGAGGAGGGATGGGGAAGGGAGCATGGAGACAGAGACCACCAGAGTGATGGAGAGAGGCATCAGTGTCGGATTGGGTGGGACCTGGAGCAACCAGATCTAGCAGGAGGCATTTAGTGGGTGATTCTGGGTGATCCTGCTGGCCTCCCTTAAGCTTCTCTTCAGTGATTATTTTGTTGACACCTGCCAAGACGATGATCAAAAGCGGGAAGGATAAAAATGCCCTCTGAACTCATGTTTTTTTCTAAAATTCTAGTGATCTGGATGCAGTGATTTGGAGTGGGGCTGAAACAAGGTGCATGAGACACATGGTAGGATCTCTGCCCCTTTTTTCTTTCCCTGGGGAAATACAGCAAAGGGATGAGCCCTGTACAGCCCAGGGCTGGAGCAGATGAGCTGATGCTCTTCCCCTCTCTTTACCATACATCCACTAGGATGCTGCATCTCACTTGTTCTGCAAAGTGCCTCCAACAATTTCTTCCCTCTGCTCTGCACAAAAGCTAAATCCATCATGAAATTATTTCATCACAGCTCTTTAATTCATTTGCTTAGGCAGCAAATTTTGTCTTCTTGTCTGAAGATCAGAACACCATCCATCTCTCTTCTTGTGCCATTTAATCCTAAATTTTGCCTCCACTACATGTGGCCAAATCAATTGAAACATATTTGTAAATTTTGATCAAATAATAAATTTATAAATATCAGTATCCTTAAAATTCAAGAACGTAAACATAGCAACCAACAGGCTTCTTGAGAGGTATGTGGTCTGATGAGGATTTTCTGTAACAAGCCATCATGTAAAAGGACCTAGAGAGTTTCTTTTCCTGAAGCTCTTTTTATACAAACCTGTATCCTCATCCAGCCAAGGCATCACTACTTGCACACCACTGCTGGCAGAGTTCCCAACATATAAACCCAAGAGGAGTCATTTTGTCATATTCACCTACACAAACTGCTCAGTTCAAGTCATTTTGAAATCAGTAGAGGATAATTACTGAGGTATTTATTTGACAGAGAATTCATTAGTACCAAGACCCATGGAACAATAGAACATCCTGGGCTGGAAGGGACCCTACAGATGACCCAATTCCACCCCCTGACATGGGTAGGGACACCTTCCATTAGACCAAGTTGTCCAAAAAACTTCCAGGAATGTGGCATTCACAACCTCAAAGTCTATCTTTCTCCAGCTCCTCCTATCTATTTTAGCTCTACAAGACATTGATGACTGGGAACAATTGCCACAAACTGAAACAAATCAAACAGGGAAAATAAACAAAGAAATGACCTGGGACAGTTGAATCATAATACAATTTGTCTCAAGGAACTCTTTCTGTCGCCAAAAATAATTAAATTCCAAGGCACAGAAGTTCTTTCCACTGCAATTTTCCATCTTGAACCTTGGTGAACAAAGAATGGGGAGGCAGTCAATAGAATAAAAGACATGCTAAGCATACAAATCTAAGCATCCACACTCACATCTCACAAAAAAAAAAAATAAAAATGGAAGAAATCTCCGCAAAAGAAAATATAAACACCTAATACACGGAAAAATAATTTTATAGGTCTAATTGCATAACTGTAAGTGCAGGCACAGTTCCCATTTCTGAACAGAAAAAAAAAAAAATATCTGCCAGGAAAGCACTTATCTTTACAGATATATATATTACATTGTCCAAGCTTTTCTGGATTGCCTGCTTGTTAAGCAGTTCTACCAAGTACTCTTTTGTTTTCACTGTGCTCAGCAGCTTCCTCTGTAACCCACAACTGTGGTATAAAAATGTGGTAAACACTGAAATATCTAAGTAAACATTTTACAGTGCACAGTCATGTGAAATAATTTGAATGATACTCCTCAAGAGAAGCCACATTGGATATCTGATAGCAGCAAGAGCCAACATGACATTATTACTAATAGTATTAAGAATAGCAATAGAAGTATGAGTGGGATTGTTATGACTATTGTTATTATTATTAGTGTGAAATTCCTTTCCTATCATTAACAAGATCACTAAATCACAAGTTTATTTATGGATGCTTTCATTAGACACAGAATACCATGACATGATCCCAACAATCTCAGACAAAGAGGAATTGCAGATCTCGA